>NW_024750915.1:0-17912 GCF_018991925.1 Homarus americanus
GAACTGGAGTCCGGCCCTGCTAGAACGGGACTTTGACTTGCCCTTCACTTTGCCTCCCTTGCCGCGTCCTGACATGTTGCTGCTGCTGCTTTTCGTGATAGGAGTTAAATTTCCGCCCGCCACCTTGGTCTTTTATACCAAGCTCAGGATCAGGCCAGGTGGCCGTCTCGCGGACCCAACCAATGTAAGAGAGCCGTAGCTGCAGCCAGTCTGATCCTGAGCGGCCCGCTCGGTATATAAGGGAAAGTTAGTCGGGCCAGTTTTCAATTCTCTCGCTCCGCGCCACGAGTAACTGTGCCGCCATGCCTCCCAAAACTTCCGGAAAGGCTGCCAAGAAGGCTGGAAAGGCCCAGAAGGCCATTGCCAAGGGTGACAAGAAGAAGAAGCGCAGGAGGAAGGAAAGCTACAGCATCTACATCTACAAGGTACTGAAGCAAGTGCACCCCGACACAGGAGTCTCCTCCAAAGCTATGTCCATCATGAACTCTTTCGTGAACGACATCTTCGAGCGCATCGCTGCCGAGGCTTCCCGCCTGGCGCACTACAACAAACGCTCCACCATTACAAGTCAGGAAATCCAGACAGCTGTCCGACTCTTGCTGCCCGGTGAACTGGCCAAGCATGCCGTGTCTGAGGGCACCAAGGCTGTCACCAAGTACACCTCTTCCAAGTAAGAGGTTACTTGTGCACAACAAACACGCCATCCCACTACTACAACTTAATCGGCTCCATCGGAGCCACAGTTACATGTTAAAGAGACAGTTACCGACAGTGATATATTGAGAGGGCAATAAAAAAAATAAAATTATAATAATCTGCATTCTCTATTGGCGTAGAAACAGGACTAAATCGAAACATAATAAATAAATAAATAAATTCTGCGTGGAGTACTTTTACACCCACTGCAAAGTGACATACATGGAGTGTGTTTGGGCTTCATTTCTTGTTTGCAGCATGCCTATTTCATGTAAAAAAAATTTTTATTTTATTTTATTGTATGTTCTTTTATTTTATTTATTTCTTTACTTACTTATTCTTTATATATTTATTTGTTACTAGCTCTTGTTTGTTGCACCCACCCACATCCCGAATTGATGACCTACTATACAATCGTACCTCCACGAATGTTACCAACTTACCGTTAGGCGATTTGGGTAACCGAAATTAACGCTCTCCGTCCACCAACCATTTCGATTGTCATGAAAATTATCTTCAGAACAGTTCTTTGGCCCTGAGAAGGGCCGAGTTATAGATGTCTGGTAGGTTTTGTTGTGCTTTTTGTTTTTCCCCAAGGAAGAGGACTTAAGCACGCTCTCCGCGGATGCGCCGGGCCAGCTGGATGTCCTTGGGCATGATGGTAACGCGCTTGGCGTGAATGGCACACAGGTTGGTGTCCTCGAAAAGACCCACCAGGTAAGCCTCAGAGGCTTCCTGCAGAGCCATGACGGCAGACGACTGGAAGCGCCGGTCAGTCTTGAAATCCTGGGCGATCTCACGCACCAGGCGCTGGAAGGGCAGCTTCCTGATGAGTAGCTCTGTGCTCTTCTGGTAACGACGGATCTCACGAAGGGCGACGGTTCCGGGCCTGTAACGATGGGGCTTCTTGACACCACCGGTGGCTGGGGCGGACTTGCGAGCTGCCTTGGTGGCAAGCTGCTTCCGTGGAGCCTTGCCTCCAGTGGACTTGCGGGCAGTCTGTTTAGTACGGGCCATCTCGACGACGAAATAGTCAATACGGGCGGCCCGGCAGGCGGGCGGGCTTATATACAGACATTCTCCACCTCAGTGGCCACCTCATTGGCCACGAGTGCCGCATGCGTCATCCGCAAGCTACGCCCCACCTCCAAGAGGGAGGGACGGCCTTGGATGAACGATACTACCGCTGCGTCCACAGCACGCCACCTACTCCCACCAAACCGTGGGCGAAGCCACACCAGGACCACCTGTAGTAGCAACCACAACAACATGACTGGACGAGGCAAAGGAGGCAAGGGACTTGGAAAGGGTGGCGCCAAGCGTCATCGTAAGGTGCTTCGTGACAACATCCAGGGTATCACCAAGCCCGCCATTCGTCGTCTAGCTCGGCGTGGAGGTGTTAAACGTATATCCGGCCTCATCTACGAGGAGACCCGCGGCGTCCTCAAGGTGTTTCTGGAGAACGTCATCCGTGACGCCGTCACCTACACCGAGCACGCAAAAAGGAAGACCGTCACCGCCATGGATGTGGTGTATGCCCTGAAACGGCAGGGCCGCACCCTTTATGGTTTTGGTGGTTAATCAACCTGATGGACGGGCGCACACCACCACCACCACCACCACCACCACGACAAACAAATATACGGACCTAATTTTAGGTCCACATTTAAATCGCTAAAGAGTTGGTTAGACACTGAGTAAATCGTTGAAAATATATCCAATAACATGATCCTCTCTAATTCTGGACTTGTGGTATGAGTATAGGTTGTGTGTGAACGTGTTGGAACCACTTCCTAATAATTGTCAGTCAGTCAGTCAACATTCACCTAACCTCCAGGTACCTCACCTAACTTCCTGTAGCGTCACCGAACCTCACGAAATGTAACCCAATGTAGTTTATAATCTATCCTAACATGACATAACATAACCACGCACTATATTACTTCGGTAAGAGTAATGAGTTTTAATACGCAAAGTTGCAGTTATCATTCATTCATACATACATACATACATACATACATACATACATGCTAGTGGCAGGGGGGATTGAAGTGAATTTTAGGAGGATAGAATAGGTGCAGTGGCTAAGCAGCGCTTGCGTGAGGGACTTTAAGCAGCAACTCGCCTGGATGCGGCAGGATAGAGTCAGGTCAAGCGTCCGGTGCATGTTGGGTTCCGCCATGGTTTCTCAGTGTTTGGTCGGCTTGATTGTGTGTGTTGTTTTCTTGTTTGGAGGAAATGTCTTGGTATTCTTCTTCTTAGCTTGAAGTTGATTTTCTTCTAACTCTTCTCCTCTTGTTGTTCGTCTTCCTCGTGTCTGCTATCATTCTGTAAAGACTCTCTATATGTATGTAGGTATGAGTGAGTAACAGTTGCCGGTTACAGTGATACTTCATATTCGCTGGTGTTGTACTGTATGGCTTCGGTATTTCTTAATATACAAACGGCACCGTTAGGGGATTGAGGTATTTAAAAACCAGCCTGCATTACTTATATATAGAAATAAATAATGTGGCTTGGACAATAATGACGACTACTCTCTCCTACCTTCCCCAAACAAGGGCTTTTCGAAAGTATACATTGGACACAAATGACTTAGTACATCATAAATTGGTGGTTTAACAAAAGCCCTCATTAGAGAAAGGTGAAGGAGCACACAGTGAACATACAGATTAATGTTTGCACGCGTAGATCATGTAAGGTGAGATGTTGAACACCAGACACGTAGTGTAGTAACTCCCTCACAGATGGCGTTATGAGGGGCCTGATGATGTAGCAGTTACCTCACAGATGGTGTTATGAGGAAATTCACATGATGATGCTGTAGCAAAACATTCACTACGTGTTGTCGTAGCATCTTGGGGACACCACGTGGTCGACATGACTCACTCATTCAAGTGGGTGAGGTGTGGTCCCAGGCCTCTCTATCGTGGAGTCTCAGGGGAAGTATAACTGGGTACCTGGGACCTCACTGTGTGAAGGTGGTTAGCTAGCTTGGGTAAGACTCAACTGCCGAGTTGTTTTTCACTGAGTTAAGCACTGTTCACCACTATTCATCACTGGTTCCATTCCTTGGCCAAATGAGATAGTACCTTATGGCAAGAACTTGTTGATAGTCCGGTGGGGAGGAGGGTTCAGGGGAGTGAGTTGGTATGGACCAACATATAAATAATAATAATAATAATAATAATAATTAACGGTTTATTGAAAGAGCTTGGCAGCCAGAAGGCTGAAAATATACAGTTACATATTTGGGGAATGGGTTACGAATTACAAATAATATACAAGTAACATGCGTGACACAAATAAGACATATAATAACTAGCTGGGGAAAAGCTCAAACTACAGTTCATTTCAACATAGTGACAGTGCAAGGAGTAGTGTTTACTGGGAGTGAGTACACTGATTTATTACAAGTTATCGATAATTTTTACAATGGTTGGGACTGGGCTGTTCTTATAGAGATCAGTTCGTGCACGTATGGGCTGGATGCGGTTGTGGTGTCGAAGAGCAATTCTCGGACTAGGGATCTCAGGTGGTAGTAGGAGCCGGTGTCGGGGATGGTGTAGAAGCTTCTTACCAAGTTTGCAGATGAGGTCGTGGTGATGGTCAGTGAGAGTCTAAAGGGTCGGTCAGTGTGTTGAGCGCTTCTTGATATGTGGAGTAGGAAGGGTAGAGAATAATCTTGCATGGCCTCTTTTGCACTTTTTCTAGGTGTTTACGTTGTGTGGCATTTAGGGAGGAAGACCAGGTGAGCTTGGGAAGTATGAATGTTGTATAAACACTGAGGAGCTCGTGTGCAGGAACACCGAGGGACTTGAGTCGGCGTAGGAGGTGGAGACGGAAAATGGAGGATTTGATAACTTCACTGACGTGTGGTTTCTAATTTAGTTTGTTGTCTATGGTGACGCCGAGGAGCTTCGTGGAATCTAAAACCTGGAGTGTGTTCAGACCTAGAGTAATGGAAGGAGGTGGGACAATGTCGGAGGAGAGGTTGATGTGCATAACCATGGTTGTTGGTGGCCCAGTTTTGGAGACTGTTCAATAAATCCTGAAGGGCGGTATAGTTTGGAGCAGAATTGTTGACGCTGATCCCAATGGTGGAGTCGTCGACATATTTCCAGCGAGCAGGGGTTTCTCTTAGGGCATCATTGATGAGCATAAGGAAGCAGAGTGGTCCCATCTTGGTGCCTTGGGGGACGCCACAGGTGAGTGACTGAAAGGTGGAGACAGCCAGCCCCTCGGAAGCGTACAGCTTGGCGTCGGTCACTGAGGAAGTCTGTAAGCCATGGTATAATAAGACTTCTCCGAAGCCCGAGGTCAATAGCTTTGTTGATGATTATATTGTGGTCGACTAGGTCGAACGCTTTAGTGAAATCAATGAAGGCGACAGCTACAGACGTTTTTCGTTTCTCGAGATGGCGGTATATGTAATCGAGAAAGCTGACAAGACAGTCAGTCAGTGGTGGAGGAAGTTTTCATGTTGCCAAATTGCTGAGGGTCTACTACGACTCCTGCAATATCAGCAAAAGCCCAGCCAGTCGAACACAAAACTTTCACAGATTAGGCTGGGTATTGGGGTGATTGCAATAGGTCGTAGCTGATTTAAGGATTGTGGGCTGGTTGACTTGGGTACTGGTGATACATAAGAGGTCTTCCAGTCAGCTGGGCATCTGGCTTGACTGAGAGAAGCATTGATGATGGAGCATAGGGGTTTAGCAAGCTCCGGGGAGAACTCCTTGAAGCGTTTCATTGGTAAGTCAATGGGGGTGGTAGAGCGTTTTAATTTTAGTTTGTCCAGGCGTTTTGCTATTTCAAATACTTCTACTAAGTCAGTGGGAAGGGGGGGGGGCTGGTAGGTAAGCAGGGAGAGTGGTTGTGTCAAGCCGGGGGAGCGTCTGGCATATAGTAGCGAAGTGTGTGTGTGTGTGTGTGTGTGTGTGTGTGTGTGTGTATACTACTGTACTTTTTAGATCCTCCTACGCAACCTAACCTATTATAGTTAAGTATAGTAGGCTATACACTATTTTGTTAGTATGTGTTATAAAATGAAATTGCATGTTATTATTATTAATATTATGATTATTAATATTATTATTATTATTATTTGTAGTAGTAGTAGTATTATTATTATTATTGTTATTATTATTACATGCTAATATAATACTAAGTTGCCCGCCAGATTTCCTCAGAGATGGGAGGAGCACATTGGCGGCGGTGTTGTTTATACTCCGCCCGATTACTGATTCCTATTCACCGAGCCAGAGCTGGCGGGCGGCGTGTTATGTGCCACGTTTTGTTTCCCATTGGGCGTACCGCTCAGCTGGGGAGTAGGAGATTTCATAAAAAGAAAGTTTGAGTGGAGAGCACACCTTTTCCTTCACATACAGTTATCTTAGACCATCTACTAGTATAATAGTTTGCACAAAAATACTCTACACTCTTTCTAGGTTATTGTTATGTTGTTTTTTTTTTTTTTGACTTCTCATCAGATTGTGCATTCAACTAATATACACTATTAGTGTGTTTATTATTATGTTTTATAGTATTATTTCGTATAATATTGGGTAACACAATTATAGTCACTAGTATAGTATATTATTGGGGTTTATAGCAGTTTGTGGTCTAATAGTATCATGCCTTATGAGTGGTGTTCTATGTAGTGATGATTAGGCAATAAAATATGCTTTGGGTGTTTATAGCAGTTTTTGTGGTCTACTAGTATCATGCTTTATGGGTGGTGTTCTATGTAGTGATGATTAGGCCATAAAATATGCTTTTGGTTTATTGCTAACAAAATATACTTTGCTCTACCGCTGTAGTGCAAAACATGGTGAAACTTACATACACCGTTAATAAAGTATTGATGGAAGAAGAAGAAGAAGAAGAAGAAGAAGAAGTAAGAGGAAGAATTGTGGAGGGAATGAACAGTGAGACAATGTATAGCCTCCGGGATGGCGGCAGCAGCGTTTCTGTTATTAATATATAATAAGACAATAGGAAAATATGTTGTTGTCTCTACCTGTATTATTACATTTGCGATAGCATGGTTCAATTTTGGGAGGACAGAGGAAGGAGCAGGAGGTTAGGAAGGGAGAGATAGTGTCTGTGATCCTCGGGTCACCACTCCTCGGATTGTGTCAGTTCAAGTTTAGAAGCTCCAACAACTTTCCCTGAATACGAATTCGCAACCTTTCGATTTACAACAGGTACCTACTTACTGCTACAGTAGGTAGGTGAACAGGGACCAAGGGGGCTAGGAAGAGTGTCCAAACAACTTGCCTGTGTGATGTAGTCGTGGCCAGAATTAGGTTAGGATACAGACACATCTGGCTAGTTAGTAACGCTGTACCCATACCGGAACACTCAGCATGTAAACTTTGTGATACACCTTTAAAGCACTATATTATTGAATGTGACACTGTCAAAGACTTCAGGCCACCTCACTTATTGTATCTTGAACTATGTCATTACTTCATTGAGGACATTACATTCTTGCTCTTTATCCCAAATTGGCTAGCCCACACTGGTAAATGTGTACTGTACTGTCAATGAATCTGATGTATTTCTTTGTGTATGAACCTGACTGAAAATAAGGTCGCCTCCCTTGCTGCTGCTGCTAAAGCTGCTGCTGCTGCTTCTTGCGCCCTTCTAAGTCCCGTTTAAGTCCCCCACCCCAGGCCCCCGCAGTACCCCTTCACATCTACAACATTCAAAAACAATTTCACTCAATTTCCACAATACTATGCTAATTACACGTAAAATAGAGTGTTATCCTGCAAAACGTTGATGTCGTATATTTCTCTCTTTAAGTGATATCCTGTGGCTCCGAAAGGAGCCTGTTTGGTTAGGTTGTCTTGTGTGAACGAACCTTGGGTTCTTATTTCTTCTCTGTCTTCTTGGGGAGGAGCACAGCTTGGATGTTAGGAAGGACACCCCCTTGGGCAATGGTGACTCCAGACAGGAGCTTGTTCAGCTCCTCGTCATTGCGAATGGCAAGCTGAAGATGACGCGGGATAATGCGGGTCTTCTTGTTGTCGCGGGCGGCGTTACCGGCCAGCTCGAGCACTTCTGCTGCCAGGTACTCCATGACGGCTGCAAGGTACACAGGGGCACCTGCACCAACACGCTCAGCATAGTTGCCTTTACGCAAGAGACGGTGGATCCTACCCACGGGGAACTGGAGTCCGGCCCTGCTAGAACGGGACTTTGACTTGCCCTTCACTTTGCCTCCCTTGCCGCGTCCTGACATGTTGCTGCTGCTGCTTTTCGTGATAGGAGTTAAATTTCCGCCCGCCACCTTGGTCTTTTATACCAAGCTCAGGATCAGGCCAGGTGGCCGTCTCGCGGACCCAACCAATGTAAGAGAGCCGTAGCTGCAGCCAGTCTGATCCTGAGCGGCCCGCTCGGTATATAAGGAAAAGTTAGTCGGGCCAGTTTTCAATTCTCTCGCTCCGCGCCACGAGTAACTGTGCCGCCATGCCTCCCAAAACTTCCGGAAAGGCTGCCAAGAAGGCTGGAAAGGCCCAGAAGGCCATTGCCAAGGGTGACAAGAAGAAGAAGCGCAGGAGGAAGGAAAGCTACAGCATCTACATCTACAAGGTACTGAAGCAAGTGCACCCCGACACAGGAGTCTCCTCCAAAGCTATGTCCATCATGAACTCTTTCGTGAACGACATCTTCGAGCGCATCGCTGCCGAGGCTTCCCGCCTGGCGCACTACAACAAACGCTCCACCATTACAAGTCGGGAAATCCAGACAGCTGTCCGACTCTTGCTGCCCGGTGAACTGGCCAAGCATGCCGTGTCTGAGGGCACCAAGGCTGTCACCAAGTACACCTCTTCCAAGTAAGAGGTTACTTGTGCACAACAAACACGCCATCCCACTACTACAACTTAATCGGCTCCATCGGAGCCACAGTTACATGTTAAAGAGACAGTTACCGACAGTGATATATTGAGAGGGAAATAAAAAAATAAAAATTATAATAATCTGCATTCTCTATTGGCGTAGAAACAGGACTAAATCGAAACATAATAAATAAATAAATAAATTCTGCGTGGAGTACTTTTACACCCACTGCAAAGTGACATACATGGAGTGTGTTTGGGCTTCATTTCTTGTTTGCAGCATGCCTATTTCATGTAAAAAAAATTTTTATTTTATTTTATTGTATGTTCTTTTATTTTATTTATTCTTTTTATATATTTATTTGTTACTAGCTCTTGTTTGTTGCACCCACCCACCTCCCGAATTGATGACCTACTATACAATCGTACCTCCACGAATGTTACCAACTTACCGTTAGGCGATTTGGGTAACCGAAATTAACGCTCTCCGTCCACCAACCATTTCGATTGTCATGAAAATTATCTTCAGAACAGTTCTTTGGCCCTGAGAAGGGCCGAGTTATAGATGTCTGGTAGGTTTTGTTGTGCTTTTTGTTTTTCCCCAAGGAAGAGGACTTAAGCACGCTCTCCGCGGATGCGCCGGGCCAGCTGGATGTCCTTGGGCATGATGGTAACGCGCTTGGCGTGAATGGCACACAGGTTGGTGTCCTCGAAAAGACCCACCAGGTAAGCCTCAGAGGCTTCCTGCAGAGCCATGACGGCAGACGACTGGAAGCGCAGGTCAGTCTTGAAATCCTGGGCGATCTCACGCACCAGGCGCTGGAAGGGCAGCTTCCTGATGAGTAGCTCTGTGCTCTTCTGGTAACGACGGATCTCACGAAGGGCGACGGTTCCGGGCCTGTAACGATGGGGCTTCTTGACACCACCGGTGGCTGGGGCGGACTTGCGAGCTGCCTTGGTGGCAAGCTGCTTCCGTGGAGCCTTGCCTCCAGTGGACTTGCGGGCAGTCTGTTTAGTACGGGCCATCTCGACGACGAAATAGTCAATACGGGCGGCCCGGCAGGCGGGCGGGCTTATATACAGACATTCTCCACCTCAGTGGCCACCTCATTGGCCACGAGTGCCGCATGCGTCATCCGCAAGCTACGCCCCACCTCCAAGAGGGAGGGACGGCCTTGGATGAACGATACTACCGCTGCGTCCACAGCACGCCACCTACTCCCACCAAACCGTGGGCGAAGCCACACCAGGACCACCTGTAGTAGCAACCACAACAACATGACTGGACGAGGCAAAGGAGGCAAGGGACTTGGAAAGGGTGGCGCCAAGCGTCATCGTAAGGTGCTTCGTGACAACATCCAGGGTATCACCAAGCCCGCCATTCGTCGTCTAGCTCGGCGTGGAGGTGTTAAACGTATATCCGGCCTTATCTACGAGGAGACCCGCGGCGTCCTCAAGGTGTTTCTGGAGAACGTCATCCGTGACGCCGTCACCTACACCGAGCACGCAAAAAGGAAGACCGTCACCGCCATGGATGTGGTGTATGCCCTGAAACGGCAGGGCCGCACCCTTTATGGTTTTGGTGGTTAATCAACCTGATGGACGGGCGCACACCACCACCACCACCACGACAAACAAATATACGGACCTAATTTTAGGTCCACATTTAAATCGCTAAAGAGTTGGTTAGACACTGAGTAAATCGTTGAAAATATATCCAATAACATGATCCTCTCTAATTCTGGACTTGTGGTATGAGTATAGGTTGTGTGTGAACGTGTTGGAACCACTTCCTAATAATTGTCAGTCAGTCAGTCAACATTCACCTAACCTCCAGGTACCTCACCTAACTTCCTGTAGCGTCACCGAACCTCACGAAATGTAACCCAATGTAGTTTATAATCTATCCTAACATGACATAACATAACCACGCACTATATTACTTCGGTAAGAGTAATGAGTTTTAATACACAAAGTTGCAGTTATCATTCATTCATACATACATACATACATACATACATACATACATACATACATACATACACATGCTAGTGGCAGGGGGGATTGAAGTGAATTTTAGGAGGATAGAATAGGTGCAGTGGCTAAACAGCGCTTGCGTGAGGGACTTTAAGCAGCAACTCGCCTGGATGCGGCAGGATAGAGTCAGGTCAAGCGTCCGGTGCATGTTGGGTTCCGCCATGGTTTCTCAGTGTTTGGTCGGCTTGATTGTGTGTGTTGTTTTCTTGTTTGGAGGAAATGTCTTGGTATTCTTCTTCTTAGCTTGAAGTTGATTTTCTTCTAACTCTTCTCCTCTTGTTGTTCGTCTTCCTCGTGTCTGCTATCATTCTGTAAAGACTCTCTATATGTATGTAGGTATGAGTGAGTAACAGTTGCCGGTTACAGTGATACTTCATATTCGCTGGTGTTGTACTGTATGGCTTCGGTATTTCTTAATATACAAACGGCACCGTTAGGGGATTGAGGTATTTAAAAACCAGCCTGCATTACTTATATATAGAAATAAATAATGTGGCTTGGACAATAATGACGACTACTCTCTCCTACCTTCCCCAAACAAGGGCTTTTCGAAAGTATACATTGGACACAAATGACTTAGTACATCATAAATTGGTGGTTTAACAAAAGCCCTCATTAGAGAAAGGTGAAGGAGCACACAGTGAACATACAGATTAATGTTTGCACGCGTAGATCATGTAAGGTGAGATGTTGAACACCAGACACGTAGTGTAGTAACTCCCTCACAGATGGCGTTATGAGGGGCCTGATGATGTAGCAGTTACCTCACAGATGGTGTTATGAGGAAATTCACATGATGATGCTGTAGCAAAACATTCACTACGTGTTGTCGTAGCATCTTGGGGACACCACGTGGTCGACATGACTCACTCATTCAAGTGGGTGAGGTGTGGTCCCAGGCCTCTCTATCGTGGAGTCTCAGGGGAAGTATAACTGGGTACCTGGGACCTCACTGTGTGAAGGTGGTTAGCTAGCTTGGGTAAGACTCAACTGCCGAGTTGTTTTTCACTGAGTTAAGCACTGTTCACCACTATTCATCACTGGTTCCATTCCTTGGCCAAATGAGATAGTACCTTATGGCAAGAACTTGTTGATAGTCCGGTGGGGAGGAGGGTTCAGGGGAGTGAGTTGGTATGGACCAACATATAAATAATAATAATAATAATAATAATAATAATTAACGGTTTATTGAAAGAGCTTGGCAGCCAGAAGGCTGAAAATATACAGTTACATATTTGGGGAATGGGTTACGAATTACAAATAATATACAAGTAACATGCGTGACACAAATAAGACATATAATAACTACCTGGGGAAAAGCTCAAACTACAGTTCATTTCAACATAGTGACAGTGCAAGGAGTAGTGTTTACTGGGAGTGAGTACACTGATTTATTACAAGTTATCGATAATTTTTACAATGGTTGGGACTGGGCTGTTCTTATAGCGATCAGTTCGTGCACGTATGGGCTGGATGCGGTTGTGGTGTCGAAGAGCAATTCTCGGACTAGGGATCTCAGGTGGTAGTAGGAGCCGGTGTAGAAGCTTCTTACCAAATTTGCAGATGAGGTCGTGGTGATGGTCAGTGAGAGTCTAAAGGGTCGGTCAGTGTGTTGAGCGCTTCTTGATATGTGGAGTAGGAAGGGTAGAGAATAATCTTGCATGGCCTCTTTTGCACTTTTTCTAGGTGTTTACGTTGTGTGGCATTTAGGGAGGAAGACCAGGTGAGCTTGGGAAGTATGAATGTTGTATAAACACTGAGGAGCTCGTGTGCAGGAACACCGAGGGACTTGAGTCGGCGTAGGAGGTGGAGACGGAAAATGGAGGATTTGATAACTTCACTGACGTGTGGTTTCTAATTTAGTTTGTTGTCTATGGTGACGCCGAGGAGCTTCGTGGAATCTAAAACCTGGAGTGTGTTCGGACCTAGAGTAATGGAAGGAGGTGGGACAATGTCGGAGGAGAGGTTGATGTGCATAACCATGGTTGTTGGTGGCCCAGTTTTGGAGACTGTTCAATAAATCCTGAAGGGCGGTATAGTTTGGAGCAGAATTGTTGACGCTGATCCCAATGGTGGAGTCGTCGACATATTTCCAGCGAGCAGGGGTTTCTCTTAGGGCATCATTGATGAGCATAAGGAAGCAGAGTGGTCCCATCTTGGTGCCTTGGGGGACGCCACAGGTGAGTGACGGAAAGGTGGAGACAGCCAGCCCCTCGGAAGCGTACAGCTTGGCGTCGGTCACTGAGGAAGTCTGTAAGCCATGGTATAATAAGACTTCTCCGAAGCCCGAGGTCAATAGCTTTGTTGATGATTATATTGTGGTCGACTAGGTCGAACGCTTTAGTGAAATCAATGAAGGCGACAGCTACAGACGTTTTTCGTTTCTCGAGATGGCGGTATATGTAATCGAGAAAGCTGACAAGACAGTCAGTCAGTGGTGGAGGAAGTTTTCAGGTTGCCAAATTGCTGAGGGTCTACTACGACTCCTGCAATATCAGCAAAAGCCCAGCCAGTCGAACACAAAACTTTCACAGATTAGGCTGGGTATTGGGGTGATTGCAATAGGTCGTAGCTGATTTAAGGATTGTGGGCTGGTTGACTTGGGCACTGGTGATACATAAGAGGTCTTCCAGTCAGCTGGGCATCTGGCTTGACTGAGAGAAGCATTGATGATGGAGCATAGGGGTTTAGCAAGCTCCGGGGAGAACTCCTTGAAGCGTTTCATTGGTAAGTCAATGGGGGTGGTAGAGCGTTTTAATTTTAGTTTGTCCAGGCGTTTTGCTATTTCAAATACTTCTACTAAGTCAGTGGGAAGGGGGGGGGGCTGGTAGGTAAGCAGGGAGAGTGGTTGTGTCAAGCCGGGGGAGCGTCTGGCATATAGTAGCGAAGTGTGTGTGTGTGTGTGTGTGTGTGTGTGTGTGTGTGTATACTACTGTACTTTTTAGATCCTCCTACGCAACCTAACCTATTATAGTTAAGTATAGTAGGCTATACACTATTTTGTTAGTATGTGTTATAAAATGAAATTGCATGTTATTATTATTAATATTATGATTATTAATATTATTATTATTATTATTTGTAGTAGTAGTAGTATTATTATTATTATTGTTATTATTATTACATGCTAATATAATACTAAGTTGCCCGCCAGATTTCCTCAGAGATGGGAGGAGCACATTGGCGGCGGTGTTGTTTATACTCCGCCCGATTACTGATTCCTATTCACCGAGCCAGAGCTGGCGGGCGGCGTGTTATGTGCCACGTTTTGTTTCCCATTGGGCGTACCGCTCAGCTGGGGAGTAGGAGATTTCATAAAAAGAAAGTTTGAGTGGAGAGCACACCTTTTCCTTCACATACAGTTATCTTAGACCATCTACTAGTATAATAGTTTGCACAAAAATACTCTACACTCTTTCTAGGTTATTGTTATGTTGTTTTTTTTTTTTTTGACTTCTCATCAGATTGTGCATTCAACTAATATACACTATTAGTGTGTTTATTATTATGTTTTATAGTATTATTTCGTATAATATTGGGTAACACAATTAGAGTCACTAGTATAGTATATTATTGGGGTTTATAGCAGTTTGTGGTCTAATAGTATCATGCTTTATGAGTGGTGTTCTATGTAGTGATGATTAGGCAATAAAATATGCTTTGGGTGTTTATAGCAGTTTTTGTGGTCTACTAGTATCATGCTTTATGGGTGGTGTTCTATGTAGTGATGATTAGGCCATAAAATATGCTTTTGGTTTATTGCTAACAAAATATACTTTGCTCTACCGCTGTAGTGCAAAACATGGTGAAACTTACATACACCGTTAATAAAGTATTGATGGAAGAAGAAGAAGAAGAAGTAAGAGGAAGAATTGTGGAGGGAATGAACAGTGAGACAATGTATAGCCTCCGGGATGGCGGCAGCAGCGTTTCTGTTATTATTATATAATAAGACAATAGGAAAATATGTTGTTGTCTCTACCTGTATTATTACCTTTGCGATAGCATGGTTCAATTTTGGGAGGACAGAGGAAGGAGCAGGAGGTTAGGAAGGGAGAGATAGTGTCTGTGATCCTCGGGTCACCACTCCTCGGATTGTGTCAGTTCAAGTTTAGAAGCTCCAACAACTTTCCCTGAATACGAATTGGCAACCTTTCGATTTACAACAGGTACCTACTTACTGCTACAGTAGGTAGGTGAACAGGGACCAAGGGGGCTAGGAAGAGTGTCCAAACAACTTGCCTGTGTGATGTAGTCGTGGCCAGAATTAGGTTAGGATACAGACACATCTGGCTAGTTAGTAACGCTGTACCCATACCGGAACACTCAGCATGTAAACTTGGTGATACACCTTTAAAGCACTATATTATTGAATGGGACACTGTCAAAGACTTCAGGCCACCTCACTTATTGTATCTTGAACTATGTCATTACTTCATTGAGGACATTACATTCTTGCTCTTTATCCCAAATTGGCTAGCCCACACTGGTAAATGTGTACTGTACTGTCAATGAATCTGATGTATTTCTTTGTGTATGAACCTGACTGAAAATAAGGTCGCCTCCCTGGCTGCTGCTGCTGCTGCTGCTGCTTGCTTGCGCCCTTCTAAGTCCCGTTTAAGTCCCCCACCCCAGGCCCCCGCAGTACCCCTTCACATCTACAACATTCAAAAACAATTTCACTCAATTTCCACAATACTATGCTAATTACACGTAAAATAGAGTGTTATCCTGCAAAACGTTGATGTCGTATATTTCTCTCTTTAAGTGATATCCTGTGGCTCCGAAAGGAGCCTGTTTGGTTAGGTTGTCTTGTGTGAACGAACCTTGGGTTCTTATTTCTTCTCTGTCTTCTTGGGGAGGAGCACAGCTTGGATGTTAGGAAGGACACCCCCTTGGGCAATGGTGACTCCAGACAGGAGCTTGTTCAGCTCCTCGTCATTGCGAATGGCAAGCTGAAGATGACGCGGGATAATGCGGGTCTTCTTGTTGTCGCGGGCGGCGTTACCGGCCAGCTCGAGCACTTCTGCTGCCAGGTACTCCATGACGGCTGCAAGGTACACAGGGGCACCTGCACCAACACGCTCAGCATAGTTGCCTTTACGCAAGAGACGGTGGATCCTACCCACGGGGAACTGGAGTCCGGCCCTGCTAGAACGGGACTTTGACTTGCCCTTCACTTTGCCTCCCTTGCCGCGTCCTGACATGTTGCTGCTGCTGCTTTTCGTGATAGGAGTTAAATTTCCGCCCGCCACCTTGGTCTTTTATACCAAGCTCAGGATCAGGCCAGGTGGCCGTCTCGCGGACCCAACCAATGTAAGAGAGCCGTAGCTGCAGCCAGTCTGATCCTGAGCGGCCCGCTCGGTATATAAGGAAAAGTTAGTCGGGCCAGTTTTCAATTCTCTCGCTCCGCGCCACGAGTAACTGTGCCGCCATGCCTCCCAAAACTTCCGGAAAGGCTGCCAAGAAGGCTGGAAAGGCCCAGAAGGCCATTGCCAAGGGTGACAAGAAGAAGAAGCGCAGGAGGAAGGAAAGCTACAGCATCTACATCTACAAGGTACTGAAGCAAGTGCACCCCGACACAGGAGTCTCCTCCAAAGCTATGTCCATCATGAACTCTTTCGTGAACGACATCTTCGAGCGCATCGCTGCCGAGGCTTCCCGCCTGGCGCACTACAACAAACGCTCCACCATTACAAGTCGGGAAATCCAGACAGCTGTCCGACTCTTGCTGCCCGGTGAACTGGCCAAGCATGCCGTGTCTGAGGGCACCAAGGCTGTCACCAAGTACACCTCTTCCAAGTAAGAGGTTACTTGTGCACAACAAACACGCCATCCCACTACTACAACTTAATCGGCTCCATCGGAGCCACAGTTACATGTTAAAGAGACAGTTACCGACAGTGATATATTGAGAGGGAAATAAAAAAAAAAAAAAATTATAATAATCTGCATTCTCTATTGGCGTAGAAACAGGACTAAATCGAAACATAATAAATAAATAAATAAATTCTGCGTGGAGTACTTTTACACCCACTGCAAAGTGACATACATGGAGTGTGTTTGGGCTTCATTTCTTGTTTGCAGCATGCCTATTTCATGTAAAAAAAATTTTATTTTATTTTATTGTATGTTCTTTTATTTTATTTATTTCTTTACTTACTTATTCTTTATATATTTATTTGTTACTAGCTCTTGTTTGTTGCACCCACCCACCTCCCGAATTGATGACCTACTATACATTCGTGCCTGCACGAATGTTACCAACTTACCGTTAGGCGATTTGGGTAACCGAAATTAACGCTCTCCTACCACCAACCATTTCGATTGTCATGAAAATTATCTTCAGAACAGTTCTTTGGCCCTGAGAAGGGCCGAGTTATAGATGTCTGGTAGGTTTTGTTGTGCTTTTTCTTTTTCCCCAAGGAAGAGGACTTAAGCACGCTCTCCGCGGATGCGCCGGGCCAGCTGGATGTCCTTGGGCATGATGGTAACGCGCTTGGCGTGAATGGCACACAGGTTGGTGTCCTCGAAAAGACCCACCAGGTAAGCCTCAGAGGCTTCCTGCAGAGCCATGACGGCAGACGACTGGAAGCGCAGGTCAGTCTTGAAATCCTGGGCGATCTCACGCACCAGGCGCTGGAAGGGCAGCCTCCTGATGAGTAGCTCTGTGCTCTTCTGGTAACGACGGATCTCACGAAGGGCGACGGTTCCGGGCCTGTAACGATGGGGCTTCTTGACACCACCGGTGGCTGGGGCGGACTTGCGAGCTGCCTTGGTGGCAAGCTGCTTCCGTGGAGCCTTGCCTCCAGTGGACTTGCGGGCAGTCTGTTTAGTACGGGCCATCTCGACGACAAAATAGTAAATACGGGCGGCCTGGTTGTTGTTGTTGTATAGATTGTCGGACCGTAGTCCGACACGGGCCTTTGCCTATAGGCGGCCCGTTTAGTGGTTCCGGCTGGAGCTCCAGGAGCAGCCAGACCGGATTGGGATGGAGGTGGTCCCACCTGCAGATTGGAGGGATACTGCAGGTTGCAAGTGTGAGCGGACCCCCGATCAGTGGACGCTTACCACCGGCCCCCACTCTTGGACGTGGTCAGCCTCGGAGTGGCGCGCCCCCCGAACTGGGGTCCGCACTTGCTGGGAGAGGATGCTTTCTAAGCTATCTGGGTGGTGGGTATCGTGTGATGACCCGGAGTGGGTGGTGAATGTGGTCTGTATGGGCCTTTCGGGTTAGAGTGGCCGCTGGTGTTGTGTGTGTTTCTTGGGAGATTTGAGTTCTGTTCCGGAGGCTTTGTGTGACCTCGCAATCGAGGAGATAGTGTTCAA
>NW_024750916.1:0-40655 GCF_018991925.1 Homarus americanus
CTTTCCTCACTCCTCCACATCACCGCATGTCCTTCCCTCACTCCTACATAATATTGCTTGTTCTTTCCTCACTCCTACAGTGCTACAGTATCTCTACAGTAGTCAGTAGATAAGATTTCAACACACTGTTATAATCTGTTTTAATATTTATGTGGACGTATTTAACCAACACTTACATATATACAATACAACTTCCTGTCATGTTTGGTAGACTGAGTTATTTAGAGAATGCTCCTCCTTTACTGTACTCTTGATCGTTTCTCTTGTCCATCTTGATGTTGCCTCGTCATCTGTACACCAAGTTATGGTCCTCATCCTCCCTGGAGTAGTATTTTCTGTTAATACCTGTGAAATTAAAATTTTATTAACCAAAAATATTTTTTTTTGTAAATATTGCCGGGCTACAGGAATTGAAATAACTCTTTCTTCATAGTGATATGCCAGCACTCCTCTTTATCAAGAATTTACCACTAGTCAAGCCACAAGTCACACGAGTGGTCACAACAACAAGCAGGGTAAACACTATAATGACTCTTGTATTATCTCCACCAGATTCTCAATAATAACCCTCAGATTAACTCAAAATATAGGCATCATGTTGAAGATGAATCATGAAATGCATAACTTAGCATTATAAAGGTAAGAGACCACAAACAAAGGTCAAGTAAAGGAACAATTCAAGTACAGTACAGATGACCACAGCCTAAATTAACCCAAACCCGAACCTCAGCCTCACCATACACTAGAAAAGTACAAAAGTATACACCACTTATCTCCATATAAATACAGTATATCCTGAGTCCAGACCAATTGTGCCACACTTGCACCACGCACTATCACCAGCCATGCTCGTCTACCTCCCTGCACTTGCCGTCAACCACACAATGTGGATACCATGCCGCCAATTACCATACTATTTTACCTAACAAATGCACAACGTTAAGCTGATTTACTTATTACATATCTATTATATATTAATATATATATATATATATATATATATATATATATATATATATATATATATATATATATATATATATATATATATATATATATATATATATATATATATATATATATATATATATAACATACTAGACAATGTTTACATACGGGAACATATATAAAATATAGTCCTACCTACTGAAGAAGCAGTGTAATTACCTCTCAATCAAATATATTCAGTGCCTTATAAAACTCCCTCCCCAAAGATAAAACACTTGTGTTTTATTTTCAGTCTGGTGAATGAGATAGAGCATTTACTACGAAATTCTCTCACTGCTACACAACATACCAAGTCCATCCCTCACTCCTACACAATACTACATCCTCTTTTCTGATAGTGATATTCTTTAATTTCTCTTCTTCATTTCCCTAAATATCAGTGAATATGTTGCGAAGGTCACAAATATTTTTTTCCTAACACAGTAAATACGGTGATAATGGAAAGTAAACTATTTATTTGACCATTATACTTCACTTGACTATGTAATAATTTATAGCACAAAAGTATATTATTCTACTTGTCGAAAATATCGCCTTTACACTGGTGAGTGGCAAGTGAGTTACCTACCACCACCACAGACACTTCCCCACCACCACCAGACACTTCCACTTCCCCGCCACCACCACTATAAACACTTCCCCACCACCACCATTCCTCCACAGTGACCAACTGATGTACTCAAGATGGATCTGATTGTTCCTGGCTACAATATTTGACTCAGGTGAACAAGGTAACACCGCCTCTTACACTGGGATTTAAAACGCTCATAGAAATCGTGTTTGGTTTAAACAAGATAAAATTATGAAATCACGAAGATATGGCAAAAGCCCATCTTGTATCACCTGAAGATTAACTACCCTAACACCCCCCCCCCCACCAAAAGTGGCACTTCTGTGTATAACAAGTAAAATCTGATTGGGTGCCTCATCTTCACATGGTGGCTAATGTCGCGCTGAGTTTGGCTGCGATGAGTGGTTAGTTGCTTATATTGTTACATACGTTTTAGCCTAAAAGTGCTGTTTACATTTTGTTCCCGACAATCATAGACCACTTAGAACACTTATGAATACACCAATGAAGACTGAAGGCATAATGTACACAGTTAAGACATATCTATTACGCCGACTGGGAACAACCACTTATAAGGTTTGATCATGGACACGATTAGGTGTTAATCTAATGTTCATAATCCTCTAAAGCCGTGTTAAAGGACTCCGCATAAATGCTAAACCGGATAATGGCCTAGGGGAGAAGGTCGGGTTAATCAGCGTGGGTGGTCGCCTTGTACTGGTACCTAACCTTAAACTCCTACAACTAAATCACGTTGAAAAGGATTTCTACCCCAGTGAAGCTGTCAAGATCATTCAGTATAATTAAGTCCCAGTCATCAACATTTCTATACAATTAATGGGCTATCGAATTGACGTAGATTGGACAGAGAAATAAGTTGTAAGGGAAATATACACAGCGACATACCTTACGTTTTTCAACACCAACACACATATGATGGCGTCTGTATTTTGTAATCCTTGACAACTGGATGTATTAATTTAGGAGTATTTTGTAAACGTTTACTTCCGTCACACATCCACTAATCGCCTCGACCGTCTCACTACTGGCCGGCTCCCTCTCCACGTCTGGCTGTCCCTGGTCTAAAGTTCATCCACATCTCCACCACACACTGAACCATCTCCAGTACGAACATACGCTCTTGTGGTGTTGAAGCACATGATACAAAGCGTCACTTGCGAACCTTAGTAATAACACTTAATAGGATGGCTGGCGTGGCCATATTTGTTTTGCTTAATTTGACACCACAAGAAAGTACTGATACCTTCCAAAGTGACAACTGAGAGCTCGACTCCCAGACACTGAACCACCCGATCGAAACTTCTATCTAACCGACGCTCTTGTAATGGTAAGGACAGGATATTACATGTAAATGCTCACTAACTGAAAAACTGAGTTGCTTCTGCAGGAAATAATGGGAAACGTTTTTCATTCAACTGATCAACAAAAATCACAGATGGTTCAGAGAAATGTGGCTCCAAGCTCGACTCCTGATTCAGCGCTTCCTTTGTGGTGACCAGCCACTCAGAACTCGTGATACAAACGACAGGTTGACATATTCCCATAGGTAGAGGTTCTGCATGATGAATACATTCTGAATAAATTACACGTAATGTCATGTAGATAATAAAAAAATTTTGCATATGCCAAATAAAAATTTTGACAAAAATGACAAAATTATGAGTCTTATGTATTAAAGTTTTTGGCCGAAATGTTTTTCTCTGAACTAAAATTTAATGTGCTAACTATTCGTGCATCCAGAATAATACAATCACCGAAACTGACCTCAACCCAAGTGGCAGGTAATTGGCATTGCAAAGTAATTAAAATATTCTAAAATCATTTGAACATTTTCTAAAAGCAATTTAGACAAGTTATAATCAAGATATCAAATTTTGGTTAACAGATCCTTAAGCAGCACATTCAGGAGTACCTAAACTGAATTTTTGAACAAAATCCATTTTTTGGCCGAAATGACGAAAATTGTAAGTCTAAAGCCTTAAAGGATTTTTGGCCAAAAATACGTTTTCTCTCTGAACTAAAATATAATGTGCCTAACTATTTAAGTACATCCAGAATAATACACAAGCACCAAAAAATGACCTCGAAAACCCATAAGTGGCGAGTAATTAGCATTGCAAAAGTAATTAAAATATTCTAAAAATCATTTGAACATTTTCTAAAAGCCATTTGAACAAGTTATAATCAAGATATCAAATTTTGGTTAACAGATCCTTAAGCAGCACATTCAGGAGTACATATACTGAAATTTTGAACAAAATCCATTTGTGGACGAAATGCGAAAAATTGTAAGGCTTACCCCTTACAGAATTTTTGGCCAAAATACTTTTTCTCTCTGAACTAAAATTTAATGTGCCTAACTATTTAAGTACATCCAGAATAATACACAATCACCAAGAAATGACCTCGAAAACCCATAAGTGGCGAGTAATTAGCATTGCAAAAGTAATTAAAATATTCTAAAAATCATTTGAACATTTTCTAAAAGCCATTTGAACAAGTTATAATCAAGATATCAAAATTTGGTTAACAGATCCTTAAGCAGCACATTCAGGAGTACCTATACTGAAATTTTGAACAAAATCCATTTTTTGGCCGAAAATGACAAAAATTGTAAGTCTTATGCCTTAAAGGATTTTTGGCCAAAAATACCTTTTCTCTCTGAACTAAAATTTAATGTGCCTAACTTTTTAAGTACATCCAGAATAATACACAAGCACCAAGAAATGACCTCGAAAACCCATAAGTGGCGAGTAATTAGCATTGCAAGAGTAATTAAAATATTCTAAAAAATCATTTGAACATTTTCTAAAAGCCATTTGAACAAGTTATAATCAAGATATCAAATTGTGGTTAACAGATCCTTAAGCAGCACATTCAGGAGTACCTATACTGAAATTTTGAACAAAATCCATTTTTGGCGGAAAATGACAAAAATTATAAGTCTAAAGCCTTAAAGAATTTTTGGCCAAAAATACGTTTTCTCTCTGAACTAAAATTTAATGTGCCTAACTATTTAAGTACATCCAGAATAATACACAAGCACCAAGAAATGACCTCGAAAACCCATAAGTGGAGAGTAATTAGCATTGCAAAAGTAATTAAAATATTCAAAAATTATTTGAACATTTTCTAAAAGCCATTTGAACAAGTTATAATCAAGATATCAAATTTTTGAACCCCAACAGATCCTTAAGCCAAATTCCAGGGTACCTGCTGCTTTTTAAATTTTTTAGACAAAATCCATTTTTGACGTAATAAATTGTAAATCTGTGCCTTACAAAGTTTTTGTCTTTCTCTCTGAACTAAAATTTAATGTGCCTAACTATTTAAGTACATCCAGAATAATACACAATCACCAAGAAATGACCTCGAAAACCCATAAGTGGCGAGTAATTAGCATTGCAAAAGTAATTAAAATGTTCTAAAAATCATTTGAACATTTTCTAAAAGCCATTTGAACAAGTTATAATCAAGATATCAAATTTTGGTTAACAGATCCTTAAGCAGCACATTCAGGAGTACCTATACTGAAATTTTGAACAAAATCCATTTTTTGGCCGAAAATGACAAAAATTGTAAGTCTATAGCCTTAAAGGATTTTTGGCCAAAAATACTTTTTCTCTCTGAACTAAAATTTAATGTGCCTAACTATTTAAGTACATCCAGAATAATACACAATCACCAAGAAATGACCTCGAAAACCCATAAGTGGCGAGTAATTAGCATTGCAAAAGTAATTAAAATATTCTAAAAATCATTTGAACATTTTCTAAAAGCCATTTGAACAAGTTATAATCAAGATATCAAATTTTGGTTAACAGATCCTTAAGCAGCACATTCAGGAGTACCTATACTGAAATTTTGAACAAAATCCATTTTTTGGCCGAAAATGACAAAAATTGTAAGTCTATTGCCTTAAAGGATTTTTGGCCAAAAATACTTTTTCTCTCTGAACTAAAATTTAATGTGCCTAACTATTTAAGTACATCCAGAATAATACACAAGCACCAAGAAATGACCTCGAAAACCCATAAGTGGCGAGTAATTAGCATTGCAAAAGTAATTAAAATATTCTAAAAATCATTTGAACATTTTCTAAAAGCCATTTGAACAAGTTATAATCAAGATATCAAATTTTGGTTAACAGATCCTTAAACAGCACATTCAGGAGTACCTATACTGAAATTTTGAACAAAACCCATTTTTTGGCTGAAAATGACAAAAATTGTAAGTCTATTATTGCCTTAAAGGATTTTTGGCCAAAAATACTTTTTCTCTCTGAACTAAAATTTAATGTGCCTAACTATTTAAGTACATCCAGAATAATACACAATCACCAAGAAATGACCTCGAAAACCCATAAGTGGCGAGTAATTAGCATTGCAAAAGTAATTAAAATATTCTAAAAATCATTTGAACATTTTCTAAAAGCCATTTGAACAAGTTATAATCAAGATATCAAATTTTGGTTAACAGATCCTTAAGCAGCACATTCAGGAGTACCTATACTGAAATTTTGAACAAAATCCATTTTTTGGCCGAAAATGACAAAAATTGTAAGTCTATTGCCTTAAAGGATTTTTGGCCAAAAATACGTTTTCTCTCTGAACTAAAATTTAATGTGCCTAACTATTTAAGTACATCCAGAATAATACACAAGCACCAAGAAATGACCTCGAAAACCCATAAGTGGCGAGTAATTAGCATTGCAAAAGTAATTAAAATATTCTAAAAATCATTTGAACATTTTCTAAAAGCCATTTGAACAAATTATAATCAAGGTATCAAATTTTGGTTAACAGATCCTTAAGCAGCACATTCAGGAGTACCTATACTGAAATTTTGAACAAAATCCATTTTTTGGCCGAAAATGACAAAAATTGTAAGTCTATTGCCTTAAAGGATTTTTGGCCAAAAATACTTTTTCTCTCTGAACTAAAATTGAATGTGCCTAACTATTTAAATACATCCAGAATAATACACAAGCACCAAGAAATGACCTCGAAAACCCATAAGTGGCGAGTAATTAGCATTGCAAAAGTAATTAAAATATTCTAAAAATCATTTGAACATTTTCTAAAAACCATTTGAACAAGTTGTAATCAAGATATCAAATTTTGGTTAACAGATCCTTAAGCAGCACATTCAGGAGTACCTATACTGAAATTTTGAACAAAATCCATTTATTGGCCGAAATGACAAAAATTGTAAGTCTAAAAGCCTTAAAGGATTTTTGGCCAAAAATACTTTTTCTCTCTGAACTAAAATTTAATGTGCCTAACTATTTAAGTACATCCAGAATAATACACAAGCACCAAGAAATGACCTCGAAAACCCATAAGTGGCGAGTAATTAGCATTGCAAAAGTAATTAAAATATTCTAAAAAATCATTTGAACATTTTCTAAAAGCCATTTGAACAAGTTATAATCAAGATATCAAATTTTGGTTAACAGATCCTTAAGCAGCACATTCAGGAGTACCTATACTGAAATTTTGAACAAAATCCATTTTTTGGCCGAAATGACGAAAATTGTAAGTCTAAAGCCTTAAAGGATTTTTGGCCAAAAAATGGAATTACTACTCTCTGAACTAAAATTTAATGTGCCTAACTTTATTTACATTACACTTCGAATAATACACAACAGAAACCAAATACATGAAAACCCATAAGTGGCGAGTAATTAGCATTACAAAACGAATTAAAAAATTCTAAAAATCATTTGAACATTTTCTAAAAGCCATTTGAACAAGTTATAATCAAGATATCAAATTTTGGTTAACAGATCCTTAAGCAGCACATTCAGGAGTACCTATACTGAAATTTTGAACAAAATCCATTTTTGGCCGAAATGACGAAAATTGTAAGTCTATAGCCTTAAAGGATTTTTGGCCAAAAATACGTTTTCTCTCTAAACTAAAATTTAATGTGCCTAACTATTTAAGTACATCCAGAATAATACACAAGCACCAAGAAATGACCTCGAAAACCCATAAGTGGCGAGTAATTAGCATTGCAAAAGTAATTAAAATATTCTAAAAATCATTTGAACATTTTCTAAAAGCCATTTGAACAAGTTATAATCAAGATATCAAATTTTGGTTAACAGATCCTTAAGCAGCACATTTAAGAGTACCTATACTGAAATTTTGAACAAAATCCATTTTTTGGCCGAAATGACGAAAATTGTAAGTCTAAAGCCTTAAAGGATTTTTGGCCAAAAATACGTTTCTCTCTGAACTAAAATTTAATGTGCCTAACTATTTAAGTACATCCAGAATAATACACAAGCACCAAGAAATGACCTCGAAAACCCATAAGTGGCGAGTAATTAGCATTACCAAAAGTAATTAAAATATTCTAAAAATCATTTGAACACATTTTCTAAAAGCCATTTTAGACAAGAAGTTATAATCGAATAAAGTACAGTTAACAGATCAACCATACTTTATTTCAGGAATACTGCTACTGAAATTTTGAACAAAAATCCATTTTTGGCCGAAATAAACTAATAATTATTGAAGTCCATGACCTTAAAGGATTTTTGGCCAAAAATGCTTTTTCTCTCTGAACTAAAATTTAATGTGCCTAACTATTTAAGTACATCCAGAATAATACACAAGCACCAAGATATGACCTCAAAACCCATAAGTGGCGAGTAATTAGCATTGCAAAAGTAATTAAAATATTCTAAAAATCATTTGAACATTTTCTAAAAGCCATTTGAACAAGTTATAATCAAGATATCAAATTTTGGTTAACAGATCCTTAAGCAGCACATTCAGGAGTACCTATACTGAAATTTTGAACAAAATCCATTTTTTGGCCGAAAATGACAAAAATTGTAAGTCTATAGCCTTAAAGGATTTTTGGCCAAAAATACGTTTTCTCTCTGAACTAAAATTTAATGTGCCTAACTATTTAAGTACATCCAGAATAATACACAAGCACCAAGAAATGACCTCGAAAACCCATAAGTGGCGAGTAATTAGCATTGCAAAAGTAATTAAAATATTCTAAATATCATTTGAACATTTTCTAAAAGCCATTTGAACAAGTTATAATCAAGATATCAAATTTTGGTTAACAGATCCTTAAGCAGCACATTCAGGAGTACCTATGCTGAAATTTTGAACAAAATCCATTTGTGGACGAAATGCCAAAAATTGTAAGGCTTACCCCTTACAGATTTTTGGCCAAAAATACTTTTTCTCTCTGAACTAAAATTTAATGTGCCTAACTATTTAAGTACATCCAGAATAATACACAAGCACCAAGAAATGACCTCGAAAACCCATAAGTGGCGAGTAATTAGCATTGCAAAAGTAATTAAAATATTCTAAAAATCATTTGAACATTTTCTAAAAGCCATTTGAACAAGTTATAATCAAGATATCAAATTTTGGTTAACAGATCCTTAAGCAGCACATTCAGGAGTACCTATACTGAAATTTTGAACAAAATCCATTTTTTGGCCGAAATGACGAAAATTGTAAGTCTATAGCCTTAAAGGATTTTTGGCCAAAAATACGTTTTCTCTCTGAACTAAAATTTAATGTGCCTAACTATTTAAGTACATCCAGAATAATACACAAGCACCAAGAAATGACCTCGAAAACCCATAAGTGGCGAGTAATTAGCATTGCAAAAGTAATTAAAATATTCTAAAAATCATTTGAACATTTTCTAAAAGCCATTTGAACAAGTTATAATCAAGATATCAAATTTTGGTTAACAGATCCTTAAGCAGCACATTCAGGAGTACCTATACTGAAATTTTGAACAAAATCCATTTTTTGGCCGAAATGACGAAAATTGTAAGTCTATAGCCTTAAAGGATTTTTGGCCAAAAATACGTTTTCTCTCTGAACTAAAATTTAATGTGCCTAACTATTTAAGTACATCCAGAATAATACACAAGCACCAAGAAATGACCTCGAAAACCCATAAGTGGCGAGTAATTAGCATTGCAAAAGTAATTAAAATATTCTAAAAATCATTTGAACATTTTCTAAAAGCCATTTGAAGAAGTTATAATCAAGATATCAAATTTTGGTTAACAGATTCTTAAGCAGCACATTCAGGAGTACCTATACTGAAATTTTGAACAAAATCCATTTTTTGGCCGAAATGAAGAAAATTGTAAGTCTAAAGCCTTAAAGGATTTTTGGCCAAAATACGTTTTCTATCTCTGAACTAAATTTAATGTGCCCTAACCTATTTAAATTTACTTCCAGAATAATACACAAGCACCAAAAATGACCTCCGAAAATCCTAAGTGGCGATAATTAGCATTGAAAAAGTAATTAAAATATTCTAAAAATCATTTGAACATTTTCTAAAAGCCATTTGAACAAGTTATAATCAAGATATCAAATGTTGGTTAACAGATCCTTAAGCAGCACATTCAGGAGTACCTATACTGAAATTTTGAACAAAATCCATTTTTTGGCCGAAAATGACAAAAATTGTAAGTCTAAAAGCCTTAAAGGATTTTTGGCCAAAAATACGTTTTCTCTCTGAACTAAAATTTAATGTGCCTAACAATTTAAGTACATCAAGAATAATACACAAGCACCAAGAAATGACCTCGAAAACCCATAAGTGGCGAGTAATTAGCATTGCAAAAGTAATTAAAATATTCTAAAAATCATTTGAACATTTTCTAAAAGCCATTTGAACAAGTTATAATCAAGATATCAAATTTTGGTTAACAGATCCTTAAGCAGCACATTCAGGAGTACCTATACTGAAATTTTGAACAAAATCCATTTTTTGGCCGAAATGAAGAAAATTGTAAGTCTATAGCCTTAAAGGATTTTTGACCAAAAATACGTTTTCTCTCTGAACTAAAATTTAATGTGCCTAACTATTAAAGTACATCCAGAATAATACACAAGCACCAAGAAATGACCTCAAAAACCCATAAGTGGCGAGTAATTAGCATTGCAAAAGTAATTAAAATATTCTAAAAATCATTTGAACATTTTCTAAAAGCCATTTGAACAAGTTATAATCAAGATATCAAATTTTGGTTAACAGATCCTTAAGCAGCACATTCAGGAGTACCTACACTGAAATTTTGAACAAAATCCATTTTTTGGCCGAAAATGACAAAAATTGTAAGTCTTATGCCTTAAAGGATTTTTGGCCAAAAATACCGTTTCTCTCTGAACTAAAATTTAATGTGCCTAACTTTTTAAGTACATCCAGAATAATACACAAGCACCAAGAAATGACCTCGAAAACCCATAAGTGGCGAGTAATTAGCATTGCAAGAGTAATTAAAATATTCTAAAAAATCATTTGAACATTTTCTAAAAGCCATTTGAACAAGTTATAATCAATATATCAAATTTTGGTTAACAGATCCTTAAGCAGCACATTCAGGAGTACCTATACTGAAATTTTGAACAAAATCCATTTTGGCCAAAAAATGACAAAAATTGTAAGTCTAAAAGCCTTAAAGGATTTTTGGCCAAAAATACTTTTTCTCTCTGAACTAAAATTTAATGTGCCTAACTATTTAAGTACATCCAGAATAATACACAAGCACCAAGAAATGACCTCGAAAACCCATAAGTGGCGAGTAATTAGCATTGCAAAAGTAATTAAAATATTCTAAAAATCATTTGAACATTTTCTAAAAGCCATTTGAACAAGTTATAATCAAGATGTCAAATTTTGGTTAACAGATCATAAGCAGCACATTCAGGAGTACCTATACTGAAATTTTTGAACAAAATCCATTTTTTATTGAAATGACGAAATTTAAGTCTAAAGCGCCAAAGTTTTTGGCCAAAAATACCCCGTTTTCTCTCTGAACCTAAAATTTAATGTGCCCTAACTATTTAAGTACATCAGAATAATACACACAAGCACCAAGAAATGACTATCGAAAAACCATAAGTGGCGAGTAATTAGCATTGCAAAAGTAATTAAAATATTACAAAAATCATTTGAACATTTTCTAAGCCATTGAACAAGTTATAATCAAGATATCAAGTACGGTTGTAACAGATCGTAACCCTTTATTCAAGATTTTCTTACTGAAATTTTGAACAAATCATTGACTTTTGTGCAGAGGCAAAAGCAAATAAATTATGATCCAACTTAGCGATTTTGGCCATCATTTTCTCCTGAACTAAATTTGATATTGCCTAACTATTTAAGTACATCCAGAATAATACACAAGCACCAAGAAATGACCTCGAAAACCCATAAGTGGCGAGTAATTAGCATTGCAAAAGTAATTAAAATATTCTAAATATCATTTGAACATTTTCTAAAAGCCATTTGAACAAGTTATAATCAAGATATCAAATTTTGGTTAACAGATCCTTAAGCAGCACATTCAGGAGTACCTATGTTGAAATTTTGAACAAAATCCATTTGTGGACGAAATGCCAAAAATTGTAAGGCTTACCCCTTACAGAATTTTTGGCCAAAAAATACTTTTTCTCTCTGAACTAAAATTTAATGTGCCTAACTATTTAAGTACATCAGGGAATAATACACAAGCACCAAGAAATGACCTCGAAAAGCCGCAAAGTGGCGAGTAATTAGCATTGCAAAAGTAATTAAAATATTCTAAATATCATTTGAGCCTTTAAAACCATTTAAACAATTATAATCAAAATCTCAAATTTTAGTTTAACTGAATCCTTAAGCAGCACATTCAGGAGTACCTATGCTGAAATTTTGAACAAAATCCATTTGAGGACGAAATGCCAAAAATTGTAAGGCTTACCCCTTACAGAATTTTTGGCCAAAAATACTTTTTCTCTCTGAACTAAAATTTAATGTGCCTAACTATTTAGTACATCCAGAAATAATACACAAGCACCAGAAATGACACCTCGAAAACCCATAAGTGGCGAGTAATTAGCATTACCAAAAGTAATTAAAAATATTCTAAAATGGTGAACATTTTCTAAAAGCCATTTTTGAACAAGTTACTGCATCAAGATATTGAAATTTTTGGTTAACAGATCATAAGCAGCACATTCAGAATTGCCTATACTGAAATTTTTGAACAAAATCATTTTTTGGCCAGAAATGAAACCAATAATTGTAAGTCTAAAGCCTTAAAGGATTTTTGGCCAAAAATACTTTTTCTCTCTGAACTAAAATTTAATGTGCCTAACTATTTAAGTACATCCAGAATAATACACAAGCACCAAGAAATGACCTCGAAAACCCATAATTGGCGAGTAATTAGCATTGCAAAAGTAATTAAAATATTCTAAAAATCATTTGAACATTTTCTAAAAGCCATTTGAACAAGTTATAATCAAGATATCAAATTTTGGTTAACAGATCATTAAGCAGCACATTCAGGAGTACCTATACTGAAATTTTGAACAAAATCCATTTTTTGGCCGAAAATGACAAAAATTGTAAGTCTTATGCCTTAAAGGATTTTTGGCCCAAAATACTTTTTCTCTCTGAACTAAAATTTAATGTGCTTAACTATTTAAGTACATTCAGAATAATACACAAGCACCAAGAAATGACCTCGAAAACCCATAAGTGGCGAGTAATTAGCATTGCAAAAGTAATTAAAATATTCTAAAAATCATTTGAACATTTCTAAAAGCCATTTGAACAAGTTATAATCAAGATATCAAATTTTGGTTAACAAATCCTTAAGCAGCACATTCAGGAGTACCTATACTGAAATTTTGAACAAAATCCATTTTTTATTTGAAAGCGTAATAATTATACAATCAAACAACAAAGATTTTTATTAAATGCGCCACCTAAAACTAAATTTAGTAATGCCTAACTATTTAAGTACATCCAAAATAATACACAAGCACCAAGAAATGACCTCGAAAACCCATAAGTGGCGAGTAATTAGCATTGCAAAAGTAATTAAAATATTCTAAAAATCATTTGAACATTTTCTAAAAGCCATTTGAACAAGTTATAATCAAGATATCAAATTTTGGTTAACAGATCCTTAACCAGCACATTCAGGAGTACCTATAATGAAATTTTGAACAAAATCCATTTTTTGGCCGAAATGACGAAAATTGTAAGTCTAAAGCCTTAAAGGATTTTGGCCAAAAATACGTTTTCTCTCTGAACTAAAATTTAATGTGCCTAACTATTTAAGTACATCCAGAATAATACACAAGCACCAAGAAATGACCTCGAAAACCCATAAGTGGCGAGTATTAGCATTACAAAAAGTAATTAAATATTCTAAATCATTTGAACATTTTCTAAAAGCCATTTGAACAAGTTATAATCAAAGATATCAAATTTTGGTTAACAGATCATGCTTAACCAAATTCAGGAGTACCTATACTGAAATTTTACCCAGACAAAATCCATTTTTGACGAAAACCAAAAATTGTAAGTCTAAACACTTAAAAGTTTTTGGCAAAAATACGTTTTCTCTCTGAACTAAAATTTAATGTGCCTAACTATTTAAGTACATCCAGAATAATACACAAGCACCAAGAAATGACCTCGAAAACCCATAAGTGGCGAGTAATTAGCATTGCAAAAATAATTAAAATATTCTAAAAATCATTTGAACATTTTCTAAAAGCCATTTGAACAAGTTATAATCAAGATATCAAATTTTGGTTAACAGATTCTTAAGCAGCACATTCAGGAGTACCTATACTGAAATTTTGAACAAAATCCATTTTGGCCGAAATGACGAAAGTAGCAGTCTGAAGCCTTAAGGATTTTTGGCCAAAAAGCCACACGTTTTCTCTCTGAACTAAAATTTAATGTGCTAACTATTTAGTACATCAGAATAATGCAAACGCAAACTGACCTCGAAAAACCCATAAGTGGCGAGTAATTAGCATTATAAAAGTAATTCAATCTTCTAAAAATCATTTGAACATTTCTAAAGCCATTTGAACAAGTTATAATCAAGATATCAAATTTTTGGTTAACAGATCATAAGCAGCACATTCAGGAGTACCTATACTGAAATTTTGAACAAAATCCATTTTTTGGCCGAAATGACAATAATTGTAAGTCTAAAGCCTTAAAGGATTTTTGGCCAAAAATACTTTTTCTTTCTGAACTAAAATTTAATATGCCTAACTATTTAAGTACATCCAGAATAATACACAAGCACCAAGAAATGACCTCGAAAACCCATAAGTGGCGAGCAATTAGCATTGCAAAAGTAATTAAAATATTCTAAAAATCATTTGAACATTTTCTAAAAGCCATTTGAACAAGTTATAATCAAGATATCAAATTTTGGTTAACAGATCCTTAAGCAGCACATTCAGGAGTACCTAAGTTCTAACCCATGACCCCTGACCTCAAATGGATGATCTATATCCCATGACGCTTGACCTCTAACACCTGATACCTGGCTTCTAACCCATGACCTCTGACCTCTAATACCTGACCTCTAACACCTGGCCTCTAACCCATGACCTCTAACCCTTAATACCTGGCCTCTAACCCATGACCCCTGATTTTTAATGGTTGACCTCTGACCCCTAATGCATGACCTCTAACCCATGACATTCGCTTCCAAACTTAAATACCTGTTGAACCAGAGGAAAATTATTAAAAGGTAAAAATATTACTACGATGTTAAAATGACTTACGACACTTTGATAAGAATAGAGATGAGAGAGGGCATGGAAGATATAGAATACAGAGAGAGTTTAGTGCAGAAAGAGTGTGTATAGTACATAAGGAGAGAGTGTGGTACGGAGAGAGTGTGGTACATAAAGAGTGTGTGGTAGACCCCTCCCCCTAGAACCCTTCGTGTGATAGACCCCTCAATTAGACCCTACTGTAGGCGTCAGCACCCTTCAACATCCCTCAAGATGACCTCGTGCCATAGAGACGAGTGTGGTAGTGGTGATAGTGGTGGTAGTGGTGATAGTGGTGGTAGTGGTGATTGTAGTAGTGGTAGTGATAGTGAATGTGGTGGTACTGGTGATGATGGTGATGGTGGTGGTGGTAGTGGTTGTGCTGGTGATGAATGTGGTGGTAATGGTGGTGGTGATTGTGGTGGTGGTGATTGTAGTGGTGGTAATTGTGCTGGTGATGAATGTGGTGGTAATGGTGGTGGTGATTGTGGTGGTGGTGATTGTAGTGGTGGTGATTGTGCTGGTGATGAATGTGGTGGTAATGGTGGTGGTGATTGTGGTGGTGGTGATTGTAGTGGTGGTGATTGTGCTGGTGATAAATGTGGTGGTTGGTGGTAGTGGTGGTGCCGTGTTACCTCCATCATAATTATATAACCCAAACCCTTGTACTGTGTACCTATCCGAGAGGCTGTGTTCTTTGTAAACATTCGGTCGAGCGGCTCTGCCTTGTATATCGTGGTATACCAAAACAGATCTAGAGTTGACAATGACTTCATATAATTATCGTAGAGTGTAAATGATTTTAAAATTCAGCAACATACAATACGTGTAACATTATACTACAGGAGTTTAAGGGGACAAAATATTTTTATCCCGGGATTATCTGGACACCCAACCCTTTAAAGGCCAGAACCATGTACAGTATATCGCTTTTAAAGGAAAGTTAACTAGGAGTATTTACATAGAGACATCTTTTTTTTTTCTAATAGTCTGTGTGTGTGCCTACCCCACCCATATACCCACTTATCCTTATCAAACAACCGTTCTCCTAACATATACAGCCATTTTTATAGTTTTCGTTTTTTATAATTTCCAGGTATTCCATTCTTGGTAACCAGTCAATCGTCTTCTTCAACACTGTAGCTTCCTTAACATCATCCTACGTCATTGTTCCCATTTATCACACTTTATCGCATGTCCTACTTTAGTTATCTTCTCTGTGCTATATTTACTCATTTTCTTTCATCAATCCTTTTATGTTTTCCTTATCGAAATTCACTTGTGTTTTATTTATGTATTTTTATCTCATTCTAAAGACGTCTTGACAAGGTGACAATATTTACATAAAGAAAACATTAAATTCTTCAATCACGCAGATATTTTGAATTTCTTTATAATTTTGAATGTACCATCTAAATTGATTCTTACTGTACCCCAGAGATTTTTCTATTCACATATAACTAGTTGAAAAATTAACTCGGGTGGGAGTATAGGCAACCGAAGCCTTAGCCTAAATATTCCAATAACGTCATCCGATTACTGAAAAATGACACGAACTTTGGGCTCAGGGGGTCATTTTCCGGACACTTAATAAGTATCCACCGATGTTTAAACAAATGGTCAAGAATGAAGATAAATCACCAGGTAGACGAATACGTGATGTTTTTGATGTACAGTAGAGAAGGGAGGAATAATTATTATCACCTATCTCTTGTTATTTTTCTGTTTATCATTATTTTCTCATGTTAACTCTTTTATCTTCAACCTAAGCTATAGAGACAAAAATACAAAACAAACTGAGAAAATATTAAACAAACAAAGTAAACAAACACACACACACACACACACACACACACACACACACAAATGAGAATAAAACACTAAATAAAAACAAGATGAGCAAATGATAAAAAAATATATATATATTAAAGTTGAGAACAAAATTAATAAATAAAAACTTACAAAAATAGAGATATATCTATAATTACTGAAATAATTATATCAAAGCTAAAAATAAAGAGTATAAACACGTCTCTCTCTCTCTCTCTCTCTCTCTCTCTCTCTCTCTCTCTCTCTCTCTCTCTCTCTCTCTCTCTCTCTCTCTCTCTCTCTCTTTACATATGTATCTTCTACTCTCATCTTTATATCTCACGAACCATCCTCCTCCTCGTGTACCTATACCTGTGTGGATCCTTTCAATAAACCACACACACGCGTCTTACCTTTCACCTGTTGGTTCATACACGTCTTCAGGTGAGGCGGATCTTTCTAAATGAACTCCCTCCTACGTATTATCGTTTCACCAAGTCATTTCTTAAATTCGGGGACATAAAAGCAGAGAATGTCCGAGGAAAACACTGGATGGGAGCCTCGCAAAATAACAGGGAAAGAGCTAATTTTTCCACGTCAATCAGGTATTTCGCAAAGTGATGACGTCTAAGTGTATGAACTAATTGTTTTTCGGAGAAATTCGTAGGCGGTGATTGTGTGTGTGTGTGTGTGTGTGTGTGTGTGTAGTTTATGCGTGTGTGTGTGTCTAGTTTGTGTGTGTGTGTGTGTGTTCAGTTTTGTGTGTGTGTGTGTGTGTGTGTGTGTGTGTAGTTTATGCGTGTGTGTGTGTGTCTAGTTTGTGTGTGTGTGTGTGTGTGTGTGTGTGTGTGTGTGTGTGGAGTGTGTGGGAGGTGTGGAGTGTTTGTGTGTGTGTGTGTGTGTGTGTGTACTGTTATCCCGAGGGAGGATGTTAAGCGAGAAACGAAGGGTTGGAGCTGAGACGGTAATGGCGAGGATGGTGGTGGGTCGTCCAAGGTGAACCCAGAGGCACAGGGTTCGATGTAACACGTTTCGTTAAGGTGTGGCAAAATTTTCGAGAACAGTATCAACTTATATTGCCAAAATTAGTAGAGCACAGTCGTATAGCGTAGTAACTCTTGAAGTGTAATGTGTAGATACGCACTACAGCGGCGCACACTTAACACTACAGCGGCGCACTTAAGACTACAGCGATGCACTTACGACTACAGCGGCGCACTTAATACTACAGCGGCTCACTTAATACTACAGCGATGCACTTAACACTACAGCGGCTCACTTAAGACTACAGCGATGCACTTAACACTACAGCGATGCACTTAATATTCGAGAGCGTTTCGTGCTAGATTAGTTTGATATTAGCCAGTCGTCTCAGAACAGCGGCGACGAAACTAAACTGCGTTGTGATCTTCCTCAGGGTGTGTATTGACCAAACGATTCCCTTTCTATTGTACCAAGTTTCCAGACGAGAAACAGTTAAAGGAACCTGATGTATTGTTGTTTCTTTGTGATGCTTCTATTGTTTTCCCACCACGTGAGTTCTGAAATAAGATATTGATTCTAATTTTAGAGAAAGATTCGTCATTACACAAAAAACACCAAAACTATATATGTCTCAAAGGCTTATATCACACACTTTCTCTGTCCACTCCATAATCAATCAGCCTCCAACTGGCTGAATTCTCTGCTTATATCATCTATCCTTCCTCCTCTTCTTCTGTCATCCAACTTTCCTCTACTGCTCTTTCCAGATATCTTTTCACTGTCTCTATCCATCTTATCCTTGGTATATCTTTCCTTCTTCTCCCATCACCTCCATCTTCTTTTCCCTTCACCTCCATCTTGTAACTTCTCCTTGCAATCCTCTCCTACTCCTCCTCTGGACATTGTACACGTCTTACCTTCCTCGACCCACGACCAGCTAACATTCTTCTTAAATATTTCATCATGTGATTTCCCTTTCTAATATCCATCAATCTTCTTCTTTTCATTCTTTTTCATCTAGATATTTTTTTTTCGATCCCACTAATACTACTGTCGCTAAACCATATAAGTGCAAGATGGTGTAAGATGGTGTAAGATGGTGCAAGATGGTGTAAGATGGTGTAAGATGGTGCAAGATGGTGTAAGATGGGACAAGATGGTACAAGATGGCGCTTCTGTTCTTCTGGGCTCAACGAGTCTTCGAAATATTCCTCCCAACATAAACACCTCCATTCTTGATTTCATTTTCCCATTCTTGATTTGTATCTTTGTTGTTTGGGGTATACCGTCTCCCGCCAGCTTGAGAGTTATCTTCGTCTCCCACCAGCTTGAAAGTCATGTTCGTCTCCCACCAGCTTGAGAATCATGCTCGTCTCCCGCCAGCTTGAGAGTTATCTTCGTCTCCCACCAGCTTGAAAGTCATGTTCGTCTCCCACCAGCTTGAGAATCATGCTCGTCTCCCACCAGCTTGAGAATCATGCTCGTCTCCCGCCAGCTTGAGAGTCATGTTCGTCTCCCACCAGCTTGAAAGTCATGTTCGTCTCCCACCAGCTTGAGAATCATGCTCGTCTCCCACCAGCTTGAGAATCATGCTCGTCTCCCGCCAGCTTGAGAGTCATGTTCCTGGCCTCTCTTCCTCAAGCTGTTCATACAATTGGCTCTGATTTTTATGTCTTCCTTTACCACTACTTTTGCTGCGTTACTTTTTCCCCTTCGTCTGTCTATCTCGATACACTCATTCCCTCCTGCTTCCCCCTCCCTTCCCCAGTGTCTTTCTTCCCCCCTCGTCATCAGCTGTCCTTCTTATCCTCATCCCCACAGACGGCTCTTTCACTCCCTCGTGCCTCAGGTCTTCAAGAGGTTCGGCTTCATATCTCCACATTTGGTGAGGCTCAGCCAGACTGCAGATCTTCGCCTACTTTTTTGCTGCTGTCTGCGTCCCAATATATCGGTTCCCCTGCACGCGGCAGTTGTCCCCGGGAATTTCCCTCACTTTTTACCAGTTCTTGGGTCACGGTGGCGATTTGTCTCCCCCATCCCCCCAGCACACTGTAACCTTTTGCTGTATTGCTCGCCTGTAATATAATACAGTATGGGGGGTGAATCTTCCTTCATAGCGGTTCTGTCAGTGGTTTCTCCTCCTCCATCTTGTGTGGGTGTTGACGTACGAGTGATCTCCTCTGTGCTGGTCTACACGAGTGGCATTCTGATGATCTTATTTGTACAGTGAAATTAAGATAGGTACAGTATATGTCCTGTAGCCAAGTCCCTCACCACCATCCTCCAGTAGTCCCTCACCACCACCCTCCAGGAGTCCCTCACCACCATCCTCCCTTAGTTACGTCCCTCACCACTACCCAGCCGGCACTCTCATCACCCTCTCCTTACCGCCTCCGCCTCTCGCTAAGGTGATCGTCTTCAAGCAGTTATTTTTGTCTCTGTTACGTCAAGAATGTGTCTCGTTCTCTCATCTAATAAAAACTTTTCACCTGTTCTCGTATTTTTCTTCTGTTGTCTCTGAATTTCCTTTTATCTTGGATGATGTTTTACCATGATTCGTATAAACTCATTTGAAAATATTTAAGGCGTTGCAATTTACCAAAGATGTTTTAAGACTTTTTTTTTTTATAAATCCCTTTCGAAATGTTAAAAGGTAAAAGAAAAAAAGGAAATTAAGAATATTTTTGGAAAGTTGGTTAAGGGAAGATATTTTTTACAGTAGTGTTATGAAAGTGCTTGACGTGTGGTAAGTCAGGTGGTGGTGGTGATATTGTTAAGTTAATCTACCTGTAGTCTGTGACAGTTCAGGTAACTCTCTAAGAATTTGAACAGATGATAAAATATAAGAATCGATTTAATTATCTATACATGACAATATATTAAAAGTCATCAAAAGTCCTGCGCCGGATTTAATTTTTTTAGTTTCTCCAGTGAAAAAAAAAGTGGGGCGGGGCGTAAGTTGCAGTATATAAGTTTAGACAATCACTCGCAAGGTGTCATAATGAGACGCGTGAGTACGAACAACACTCGGAAACACGCAGTTTAATTTACAACGTGCAACAAAATTTCTTTCAGCTAGATATGTAACTTATTATGAAAACAGTGAAAAGTAACTTATAACTTTGTCACTGTCACATATCGTGGTAACAGAAACGTGATGGATTACTTTAGCTTTAAAATGAAGCCTCTCCCTTAACTCTGCTGTGATGGGGAGTGGTGATGATGACCCCTTTTACTGTTACCCCCTCCTACTGTTACCCCCTCCTACTGTTACCCCCTCCTACTGTTTCCTCCTCCTACTGTTACCCCCTCCTACTGTTACCCCCTCCTACTGTTACCCCCTCCTACTGTTACCCCCTCCTACTGTTACCCCCCTCCTACTCCCTCCCTCTTACTGTTACCCCTCCTACTGTTACCCCCTCTTACTGTTACCCCTCCTACTGTTACCCCTTACTGTTACCCCCTCCTACTGTTACCCCCTCCTACTGTTATTCCTCCTCTCTGTTTACCCCCTCCCTGTTACCCTCCTACTGTTCCCTCCTACTGTTACCCTCTACTGTTACCCCCTACTGTCCTCCTACTGTTACCTGTTACCCTCCTACTGTTACCCCCCCCCCTCCTACTGTTACCCCCTACTTCCTCCTGTTACTCCCTCCCACTGTTGCCCTCCCTCCTACTGTTACCCTCCTACCCCCTCCCCTCCTTCCCTCTGTTACCCCTCCCACTGTTACCCTCCTACTGTTACCCCCTCCTACTGTTACCCCCTCCCCTGTTTGTTACCCCTCCCCTGAACTGCCCCTCCTGCTGTTACCCCCTCCTGCTGTTACCCCCTCCTACTGTTTCCCTACTCCCTCCTGCTGTTACTGTTAACTGTTACCCCTCCTACTGTTACCCCTCCCTACTGTTTACCCCCTCCTACTGTTACCCCCTCCTACTGTTACCCCCCCTCCTGCTGTTACCCTCCTGCTACCCCTCCTACTGTTCTCCTCCTCCTCCTGTTACTCCCTCCTACTGTTACCTCCTCTCCTCCTACCCCTTACTGTGCTGTTACCCTCCTGCTGTTACACCTCCCTCTACTGTTACCCCCTCCCTTGTTACCCCTCCTGCTGTACCCCCTTACTGTTACTACTGCTACCCTCCTACTGTTCCTACTCCCTCCTACTCCTCCTACTGTTACCCCTCCTGCCCCTCCCACTGTTACCTCTACTGTTACTCCTACTGTTACCCCTCCTGCTGTTTCCTCTTACCCCCTCTTGCTGCTGTTACCCCCCCCCCTCCTACTGTTACTGTTACCCCCCTCCTACTGTTACCTCCTACTATGCTGCCTCCCTCCTGCTGTTACCTGCTACTACCCTGTTCCCGACTGTTACCCCTCCGCGCACATTTTGTAACGCAGCTGGCGACAGGTACATCGTTTCTCTAGAGCGCCGGTGTTTTCGACGATGACACGCGGCTAAGGTCCGGGAGATCCACTCAAACGCAAGCAGCAAGAGGAGTTGCGCGGGAGCCGACGAGCGGGGCTTGAGCGTTGCACATCTTGGCAGCAAAGACTACCACCTTCCACACTACGGCTAGTGACTCCGCTTATCTCCTTGATCACGGGTCTCGTTGCCGATCATCATCCTCTTCACACTTATGTGAGTTGCTAGTATTGTCACGCACCAGGAGGAGCTGATGCTGATACCTCCATGTTATCGCTACGGACAAGGACTTGCTGACAGTACTTGTTGGTCGAGAGAGCCCCAACACCTGCATCACTCAGCTAATGCCTGGGGCCGCCACCGGACCTGGATAGTTTCACAACATTCTAAAGTTACAACGAGCCTTAGGAAGAATGAAGGAGACCTTGATGTTTGTACACGCTGACAGGTTATGGCTCACAATTAACCCTTCATAGAAAGGGAAATAATAACCTTTAACTTCCCACAGTACAATGTTGACTAGTTCGAGAAGTGACATTGCTCAATGAAGCTTCAACAAACTCGGGTGGCGCCTCTGATAGTGGAGATCCTCCTGCTCGTCCTATACTGTGGTGGACAGTGCAGGTCACTGGACAACCTTACTCTTCTTCGTGTACAGTCAAACAGTCGCTCGTCTGTCACCAGCTGCCACACTCCAGTTAGCCTCACTTCCTCTGACGAGTACCGCTGCTCGCTAAAAGTCACAGAGGACAAACCTGCACGTGCAGCAGTGAGTGGTGTGACAACGAACTGCCGCCATCGGTGTGACAATGTCCCTCCCAGCCGTCACTCTCACCACTCCCCTCACAACAAGTGAAGCTCTGAATCTCCATCACTTATCATTGTAGAGTGACGGGAATAAAGTCACTTTAAGAGCATACAGTAAGTATGTGCTATGTTTGTGTTAACAGAGTAATAATAATGTAACAAAGCATCACTGCTGGAGCCTACCGTTCAGTATCTTCAGAATGTCAGGTTGGCGACATTTGAGTGCGACTAGAGGCTCTACATTACATTATATCAGGCAAAGATAATTAATTAACTCAAATTTTCCTCGTAACTGAAGTTTTAAAAGAAAATTGATAATTGGACAACTGAAGATAACAAACCAAGATAGTAAACAAGATGGTGATGAAAGTTGCAATGAGATAAGGCGGAATCTCTACCTAAGGATATATAGGAATAGCTTAGCTTAGGTTAGGTTAGGTTAGGTTAGGTTAGGTTAGGTTAGGTTAGGGTGCATCATTTTCAGGTAATCCAGGATATTGTAGGTTAAGTTTCCATTAAACTCCCAATCAGTCTGCTGGTCAATCACTCACTAAGATGATTAGTCAGTCCGCCAGTCAATCAGTTAGATAGTCAGTCAGTCAGCACCGTACTCAGTCAGTGAGTCCACTACTCAGTCAGTTCTCTACTCAGTTAAACGGTCAGTAAGTCAGTTGGTAAGTCAGTTGGTCAGTAAGTCAGTACCTCTCACAGTGGACTTTAATTCATAGTCACTGCCTGGGTTCGCTCTCTCTCTCTCTCTCTTCCTTTCCTCTTAACCTCTTCATCTCTTCCTCCTCCCTCTCTTTTCCTCCCTTTCCTTCCCTCCGCCTCCTTCTTTATCCCTCCGTCTCTTCTTTCCTTCCCCGTTCCATCTTCCTCCCCTTCCCCCATTTTCCCTTTCCCTTCTCCTTCTTTCTTTCTTCTCCACTCCTTTTCCCTTCTTCTTCTTCTTTTTCTTCTTGTCCTTCCTCTCCTCCCTCCCTCCTTTCCTTCCTCCCCTCTCCATACCCTGTCTTAATTAATTATTATTCATCCATCATTTCATCAAATTCCTCCATTTATTGTCCTTTTTTTTGTCCCCCCTCTCTCTCTCCCTTTGTTTGTGTCTGTCTGTCTGTCTGTCTGTCTGTCTCTTATCCCCTTTCTTTAATTATCTTTCCTTATTTGACATATCCATCTCCATCCACTTCTTATTCTCTCTCTCTCTCTCTCTCTCTCTCTCTCTTTCTACTATCTTCCCTTCTTTCTCACCCCCCTCTACTAGGGCACGGTATCCTCCTTAACGACACACTGAGTTATAAGCCTCGGAGTCTCAATTAACAAAAAGAACTTACCTCAATCACACCATCACCTCCCTATACCACCTCAGCCACACCTACCACACCATCACCTCCCTATACCACCTCAGCCACACCTACCACACCATCACCTCCCTATACCACCTCAGCCACACCTACCACACCATCACCTCCCTATACCACCTCAGCCACACCTACCACACCATCACCTCCCTATACCACCTCAGCCACACCTACCACACCATCACCTCCCTATACCACCTCAGCCACACCTACCACACCATCACCTCCCTATACCACCTCAGCCACACCTACCACACCATCACCTCCCTATATCACCTACTTCAAGAACACCACCTCCTCGCCTACCACCACCGTCAATAGGATATCAGATAGTCGATATATATCAATCAGTTGTGTGTGTGTGTGTGTGTGTGTGTGTGTGTGTGTGTGACCTGATAGAGCTGTTATCAGTGCCCTGAGGTATGAAGTGTAAACAGATGATGATCAGTTCCACTTAGCACTCGTTTGCATTGTGCGATTAATTCAAAGAACTACCTGAGTGGTCAATTGGCTGTGGGGGTCAGGGTAGTGGAGGGTCGTCGTGGGAATGTGAAGGTGGAGGGTGTAAGTTTTGGCATTCTAAGTGGGTGGGTGGGTGGTGTGGGTGGTGTTGGTGAATGGGTGGGTTAGTGGTAATGGTAGGTTAGGTTAGTAGATGTGGTTAGTAGATGTGGTTAGTGGTAGGTGGTGGTACTGAATGAAAGTAGGAGAGGATGGTGGTACTGGATGGTATTGGTTGTGGATGATGGTAGATGATAGTGGATGATGGTAGTGATGGTGTAATGGCGGATAGTGATGGTAGTAGATAGTAAGGGTGGGTGGTGGTAGGTAAGGTCAGGTGTGAAAGGTTAGTTAATGACAGTTGTGAGTGACGGTGAGTGACACTGTTTGTGGTAGGTGAGTGACACTATTGGTGGATGATTAGTGATGGTGAGTGACACTAATGGTGAATGGTGAGTGACGCTATTGGCGGTTAGTGAGTGACGGTGAGTGACGCTATTGGTAGTTAGTGAGTGACGGTGAGTCACACTATTGGTGGTTAGTGAGTGACGGTGAGTGACGCTATTGGTGGTTAGTGAGTGACGGTGAGTCACACTATTGGCGATTAGTGACTGACGGTGGGTGACACTATTGGTGAATGGTGAGTGGATAGTGAGTGACGGCGAGTGACACTAATGGCGGATGGTGAGTGACACTATTGGTGAATAGTGAGTGACGGTGAGTGACGCTATTGGTGGTTGGTGAGTGACGGTAAGTGAAATTAATGGTGGATGGTGAGTGACAGTGAGTGACGGTGAGTGACGGTGAGTGACGGTGGCGAATCGTGGTGGGCATCTCACGCAGATGGTGAGGGGAGGGTGAGAGGTGACCTCGACCCTCAACACCTGCTACTGTGTGTGTGTGTGTGTGTGTGTGTGTGTGTGTTAAGTGTATGTGTGTGTTATGTGTATGTGTGTGTATGTGTGTGTGTGTGTGTGTGTGTGTGTGTGTGTGTGTGTGTTATGTGTGTGTGTGTGTGTGTGTGTGTGTGTGTGTGTGTGTGTGTGTGTGTGTGTGTGTGTGTGTGTGTGTCAAGTGTATGTGTGTGTTAAGTGTATGTGTCACATACGGGAGACACTTCAGGGCGCTTGAGATCTTTTATCAACCTAGTCTATGTGGTTTTCATGGTGACACCAACTGTAGGAGCATTGAGGCTGACATTATCTATAACAAACTACATTGGACCGGCCGCGTTATCCACATGCACAATAGTTGACTACCAACGCAACTTCTCCTTAGTCACCTGAAGAATAGTAAAGGTAGTATTGACAGGCAACAAAAAAGTTCTAAGGATATTCTTAAGACTAAGCTGAAAAAGTGCCAAATCGACATCTACACCTGGGAGGGAGACCGTCACCCCACACCGCGACGTTTGGAGAAGCACAGCTCAAGAGACTGTATAAAACATTCGTGATAGTACTAATACTGTACCTGCCGAGGCAGATAAGCCCCAGCGTCAGATAGATGTTACCGCCGCCACTCCGCAATACAAAACGTGTAGTCTTCCACACATGCAGCATTAATTGACGACCTTGCCGACCTCGTATTGGCCTCTCAAGCTTCTTTACAACTCACCAACAAAGGTGACACCATTAAAAATATCTGCCATTCTATTATCACTGGATGAATGTTATACTTGATTCTGAGTAACGAGAGAGAGAGAGAGAGAGAGAGAGAGAGAGAGAGAGAGAGAGAGCCCAACCTTACCATCAATACAGAGACACACCCGGAGCAAAGATCCTATCCCGTGCCGGTAAACACAACACTTGTCTTTATTATTTTCTTCTTCAGTGGCGTGTCCGAGTTTTTCCTTCGCCAGAATGGGAAGCTTAGACCTTCAATTATTGTTCTATAGCTTTTATCATAACAAAGCTGCAGGTGATAAATCAAGGACTCACCTGGCCTAACACCACAGGTAAGCAGTTGTGAGACGGAGAAACACCCATCGTATGAATAATTAAATAAAACAGGCTCCGAGAACCCGAGTTCGAATTATCCTGAAGCATTTTGTTTTTCATATGAAAGGTTAATTCGATGCCAAGTCAAGGATGATTGGCTTGAGGAGGAGGTCTGGGAATTGCTAATGACGAGGAAGTGTAGTTATGTAAAGGGATACGAATGATGGAAAGTCAGAGAAGTGATGATTGTGATGGAAAGTTATAGCAATAATCACAAGAGAATGGCATAAGAAGTGATAATCCTGAGAGGAAGTCATGAGAAGAAAGGAATGCAATAAAAAGGAATAAAGGAGAGGGAAGAGGGAGGAAGGTGAGAAAGACAGAGGGAGGGGAGAAAAGGGGAGGGAGGAGAAAGGTGGATAGTTTCGATGATGAAGAGTGTGTGTGTGTGAGGAGGCGTGGAAGACTGAGAGAAGAAGACAAACGCGGTGAGAAAGAGGAGGAGGGATGCGAGGGAGGAGTGGGAGGGTGCGAGGGGAGGGGGTGTGAGGGGAGAAGGAGAGGGGGGAGGAGGGGGTGTGAGGGAGAAGAGGGAGGGGTGTGGGAAGACTGAGAGAGAAGGGGAAAACACGGAAGGGGTAAAGGGGGGGATGGGATATGAGGGGGGCGGTGAAGGAAAGAGGGAGTGTGAGGGGGGAGGAGAAGGAGGGGTGAGTGGGAGGAGAGGGAGGAAGTGTGAGTGGGAGGACAAGACACTGATACAACTTAATGATCCATTCACTTATAAATACTCTCCCTAATGCCACACTGTTAACCTGATGATGCGTGACTCTTTCTGTAACACCACGACGGATTCCTCAACAGTCGTAGGGTAATATTCTCCCCTAATGAGAATAAATAATGTGTTTGCTAATTTTTAGTTGTGGGTCGACACTGTAAAGGGATGTAAATATGATTAAATTTATAGTTTTTTGTTTAATGTACGTCATGTTCATCCTGCATGTTTAAGTGTTGGTTATAGTATTATTCGACCTAAAATAATAAACTGGGTAAGACTTGACATCGGATGCACTTTAACACACGTTATTATTATTATTATTATTATTAGTAGTAGTAGTAGTAGTAGTAGTAGTAGTGCATGAGGCATGACGAGGTAAGGGATATCACAGCAAATATGTTGAAGGAAATCTGCCGGGACGTCATGGTAGAACCGACCCTCCTTCCACTGGATGGCGAGATCTTCCAACATAGGACTTCAAACACTTCTAACGAAGCCCGTGTGGACGTCAGTGCTCGAGGATTCTGGACGCGGGGACAGCGAGCTTTCTTCGACATCAGGATTTTTGATCCCATGGCCGTTTGTCACCGTAACCTAGCTCTCGATGCTGCGCATAGGAGGAACGAGAACGACAAGAAAAGGGCATATGGGGAGAGAATACAAAATGTTGATCAAGGCAGCTTCACTCCTCTAGTGTTCACAACCTCTGGTGGGATGGGCCCAAGTGCAAGATGTTTCTACGCCAGACTCGCGGAGCTGATCTCCGAACAGAAACAGCAGCCCAGAAGTTATGTTACAGCCTGGATGAGATGTCGACTGTCCTTCTCTCTCCTTCGGTCGGCTTTGCTCTGCCTCAGGGGAACGAGAGCTTCTGCCCCTACTCCGACAACTGCTGCAGATATTGACTATGAGGCTACAGTCACTGAATGCCGCATAGATCTGCGGCTCAACTAATTTAACACAGACAGGATAGCTTCTTATGTATTAGGATATTTAATATTAAGGTAAATAAATGGTGGCGAAGGTGTGGCTATTGGGGGAGGCTGGAGGCCACGTTAAAAAAAAAAAAGTAGTAGTAGTAGTAATAGTAGTGGTAGTAGTATTTTGGTCTTACTTTGTGTTAGCCCTACTATGTAACGGGAGGTTAAATGTAGCGTCAATATTGAGGTGTTGAGTTTAAATTAACGTAAAAAGAGTACACTGATGCCTATATACAGTATATAGATCAATCTGAATTTTCGAAAAAATAAAATATATTTGTACATAAGAATAGCTATTTTCGTGTACTCCTTTATCGTGACGTACGAAGCAATTCTCATAACAATAGCAATAAATGTAAAATGTTATCAATATTCAGGAAAACTGTGATATAACAATGTGAATGAGGTTCTTGTAAGACAGAGCTATTGTAGTACAGCTCTAAAAAAACCCACACTTTCATAACTGACTTCTTGGAAACTTTCACGGATGGTTTAATAAGAGTAGCGATAATTTTAGAGTCATTGAGTCAAACTCCCCCACACCACACACACACACACACACGTGTATATCCCATGTAGCAGCTAAAAATAATCACCAGGTATTCCAGCGAGAGGGAGATCACAGGTTGCTAAGGCAAACCCCAGCTTCTGAGAACACTCCAGGCAAGGTACAGGTGATAGATTCCCCCGAACAAAGTTATCACTGAGTTTTATTAATATCCTTATGAGCAACTATTGCGGCTAAACCTGGACCAGCAGTATTGGGAGAGGCTTTATTTAGCTACACGATACTGGGAGAGATATATTTCCTTGTATTAATAATCTATAGTCACGTAAACACAGAACTATGACCAGAGAGAGAACTATGTACAGTAGAGGTAGAGAGATTCATAACGAGGTTTCTTTAAGACTCACGACAAAACACGGCTCAGCTCAACACAGCATAATCATCGAATTAATTCACATCTGCACCACCAAACAGCATCTGGTGGTGTCAGGAGGAAATACACACAAGACAATTGACTCGCGTAAAGTTAAAGGCTACGTCAAAGTGCGGGAAGCTGGTGACGTCATAAAGTTCGTGTCTTATCTCCCCTCTTATTGGTCAGTGATGGACACGAGGGTCAGGCTTTTGTCCGTTTTCTGTGTTTCAAGTAGTGTCGCTTTCTATCATCTCGTCTTATCGGTAACTTAGCTGAATATTTTCACTTAACCAAACACCGGTATTTTTTATTTCGTTTCTCAATCCCGAAATAACCAATCAATAATCATCTAATTCTAAAATAACATAATCTCACACCTCGACCAACAACCTGTCTCAATAATTTATCTGGGAATATAAAATGGTCCACTGGGGGTCGGGTAGCTTGAGGGCTAAGTATGGTGACTTCACGCCAGAGAGGAGAAGACTGGTACATATTATTACACACGAGTGTACAGAAACTACCAAAAAAAAAAAAAGGTTTTCCGAGTGAATTTTATGGTGTTTCAAGCGAATCTGACCTTCATTTTCGTCGCAAATGAGCCGTTATGGAGATATGACCCGCCCCCCTCAAATTACCAACAATATTGGTTGTTCTAAGTGGGCAGGGCTTTGAAGTAGAGAGAAATTGTGAGGTAAAATACTAAAAAGAACACCAAACAAACCTTTGAAAATCTTACCTAACCTGAAAAATGGTTAAGAATTGCTTTCGAGTTTATGGGTTCCTCCTCACCTGAACACCGAAAACAACACAACCATCACATTCTAAACACCGAAAACACGAATAAGATAAGATAAGCTTTTTATAGTTTTATGATTTTTATATGTTAGGTTAGGTTAGGCTAGGTTAGGTAAAGTTAGATCGAATTACAGTACTGTTCGACACCACAACCGCATCCAGCCCATACGAGCAGATGTTGATCGCTATAAGAACAGTCCAATCCCAACCATTGTAAAAATTATCAACAACTCGTAGTTAACCAATGTGTTCACTCCCATCCAACTTTACTTTTGTACTTTTACTATGTTAAAAATTTATATCACTTATGTTACTTGTATATATTTGTCGATCAAGCGAACCATTCCCCAATTATGTAACTTTAATCACCTCTGTTGATTGTATATTATCAGACTTTTGGTTTCCATCTTCTTTCAATAAACCGTTTATTATTATTATTATTATTATTATTATTATTATTATTATTATTATTATTATTATTATTATCATTACGCACTAACACATTACCACAGACTAACATACTAACACTAACACACAAACACACACTGACACGCTGTGATCTCTTAACCTAGAATCAAATATTTCTTATATTAATTTATACAGTATGTGTGATTTTTTTGTTTACATTATGTTCTGGAAAAAAGCTACATATGCCATGAGAGAGAGAGAGAGAGAGAGAGAGAGAGAGAGAGAGAGAGAGAAAAAACAGTATCACAACCCCACCTTAAAACAAAAGTCAAGTCTCGTCAAGTGAGAGGCATTAATCAATCACCGGGTGCTATTGTAAAGTCTATTGGGAGATCCACTGTTCTAAATGGGTCTCTGCTCACTCGACACAAATAGAATGGATGCCGTGCCAGATGGATGATCAAGTATAAAATGGCATTAGATAATCATGAACGTATAGATAAGTGTAGCTATTGTTATTCCAAAAGTGTTTGTCTGACACACTGAGATAAGGTAAGGTCTTTATAACTCATAATCTACCTGTACTGTGTTCCCGCTTCATAACTCACAATCTACCTGTGTTTTTTACCCACCTCACAACTCAACAAAGGAACGAACTACAACACTCATACTAGACGTGAAGATAAGATATTCTCAGTGACCGCTAAAGCTGGTATGAACGTAAGCTTAATGTCAAGGTCACAGCTTAATAAGATAATATACAATGCATTCAGAAAAATAATAATTCTGGCCAACGAGTTTTTACCCCACCCGAGGGAATACTAATTATTCACGTGAGTATTATAGGTGTGTCAAGAGGTATACCTGCATTCAGTGTTTCTGTAGGTGAAGTGACGACAGGTAAGGGTAAACCTGCTGTAATATCACGACATTGTAGGAATAGCCATCATCGAGAGAGAATGTCTCGATTTTAACTATTTCTGATGCCTTTTATTGACACTAACAACACTAATAGTAATAATAGCAATAGTACTAAAAATAATAATAACGACAACAACGACAATAATAATTGTAATTATAATAATAAATAATAATGATAATACCAATAATAACAATAACAATAATAATAATAATAATAATAATAATAATAATAATAATAATAATAATAATAATAATAATAATTCAAAATTGAAATACAAAAAATATTAAAGTATTGCAAAAATAGAAGGGTGAACTAAAAACAATTAATTTAACAACGTAAAACGAGCGCTCAATAATAGCGGTGGCTTCACAAGTGGAAAACCAATTTTTATGAGCCAGATAGCATGAAACACGATCTTGACTCCCATAATCGAAAAGTAATGATGTTTTGGCGAATCTCAAGAAGTGCAGCGAACTCATGCTAATTGTGGGTGTCTGGAGGAAACCAATACGGCGCGAGTAGAGCAACGATTAACACACACATGCAGACACATACAGACACACACACACAGACATATACAAACACACATACACACACTCTCTCTCTCTCTCTCTCTCTCTCTCTCTCTCTCTCTCTCTCTCTCTCTCTCTCTCTCTCTCTCTCTCTCTCTCTTTCTCTCGGCTAATTTAATGAGAAGAATAAACAAGGATATGTAATTAAAATTGCATAATGAACACGACTTGAGTTGAGACAGCTTTGGCAAACACACCTCAAGGAACTCATGCCCATAAGAAGACACAAGAAGAAGGAAGAGGAGGGGAGAGGGAGAGAGAGAGAGAGTTAGGAAAAACCCCGAGCCACTCATTAAAGGAAGGTGTGTTAGTGATGAATAAACATGAAAAAGAACCAATGTAAAGATGATGATAAAAGAGGGAGGAGAGTGTAAGTGATGACACCACTAGCCCCCACCCCCCCCCTACAAGAAGTCATGAACCACAAAAAAAGGAGAGAGAGAAAATTAGATCCTTTTAAATGTCGACTGTCAAGTACACACAGTCAATATGATATCCAATATGACCACCAACCTTTTGTGTGTGTGTAAATTGATATCCGCTGTTTGTATCATTAAAAAAATATATATGTATATACACTGCCATAATTAACAGAATTTCGTGGAGATCGTATGTACTCTGTTACAACTTCAACATTATCCTTACTTATTGATTACTGTGCGAAGTCTCCCATTTTTTCTGAGACTCCTTGAGTATATTTATATCCTCGTTGATGGAAAAGAAAGAAATGAAGGAAGGATAACTACTGGAAAACTTAACCCGTTATGGATTAGAATCATTCCGAAATCCGAGAATATCCTTCCCCAGACAGGAACATGTGATTACGGATAATTTGAACTTATACTCTCGCATCCGGGTATCTGCTACAGGTTAAAACAACGGGAAAAGACAAAAGATCTGAACACCTTCAGACACTTCACGTTAAACTTAGGTTCTTGATACTAGAAGACACCTGCTTTATGCCTCGCCATTTACCTCGCCATTGCACGGAGAGGCGATAAATCCAACCTTTACCGATATCGTCAACAACAGTAGCAAAAAATTTTCGGAACGGTAATAATCAGCGCTGACATTATAAAGCACATGCAGTATTTCCGAAGCAGCAGACGAAATTGACATTGATCTTCTGTGCAATGCTGTCCTGTGGCCGTTCGTCTTTGCTTTTTGTAATTTGTACTTTTATCAGTGATGACAGAGTGTACAATCACCCACCAAAGTCCCATCGTCTCTTCTGCCGCTCCACGAAATCCGAGATTTAGACTCGTGAATCCGAAGCATTTATGGACAGAACAGTGCTTCAGTGTCTACTGTTTTGAGTTCTCGAGTCTGAAAGTCGGGGTTCGTGGAGCGGCAGAAGAGGTGACAGGACTTTTGTGGGGTGACTGTACATAGAACTGGACGATCTGTTCACCGACTGTCACTCTACTGTGTTGATTCTGGAGAACTCGTCCTGGTTCCATTTCCTTTTCTTGATACACATCAATTACTTCTTAACGACAAGTTATTTTTTTAGCCTTCATAATTCTTGCACTCTGACTGCCTCAGTTACTTGTAATTATATTTACAGCGCCAGACAAGAGGTATTTTGCAGGCTCAGGTGTGTGGGGTGTATCCAACATAGATTCCTTTAATGCCACTAAAACAAAACCATAATATCTAGTAAGAGCTGTGACGCTTCAAGATTAAACCTAGCTTTTGACACAATCGCCTTCTCATCGTCTCAACACTGAGACTTCAGCCATCTCTCTTACCTCAAATTTTACCTGGGCAGGATTCGTCAGATCTCTAGTTAAAACTGCTTACCTGAAGCTTAGACTCATGTTCGGCACCAGACACTGGAGCAGGAAAAAAAACATTAAATTAAAAAAAAAAATAATGACCTTTCGAAAATATTTTAGCAGTGCAAATTCATAGGTCATCTTATAGCTCTCCCTGTTTTATATAATTATATTGTCACTGACGATTTTCTGACGGACTACACTTGGTAATGTCGTTACTTGACACTATCTGTTACCAAAAATCATTCATACCCATCCTATAGCAACCTTTGGAACTCCCAGCAGCAAAGTGTTATTCCTGCATCATGTAACCTGCAACAATTAAAAAATTCTCTAAATATCTTTAGTGTACGGCAAGAAGACGTCTTGGTCAACAGATTGGCAACTGCTCTTGACTGCTCTCCTTGTGCCACTTATTTATTATGGAAGTATAAGTCCCCGTGGGTGATGAGAACAGAACAATTCACAACAGAGGATTTAGACGTGCTGCCATACGGGAACTCGTGTGTGAAAACTGAGGAGTTGACCGCTGCTGATCACCCACCACCTCACCGCGAGAATCAAAACACCAGAAATTACATTGGTTTCATTTTCCAATGATGCTGCTTGAGGCTTGTATACATTATTTACTTCGGCACAGGTCTATAATGATATTACGCTTCTATTCGTGTGTTTCAGCACTTCGGTCAAGTGATGATTCAGGTGGGATGAGGGAGTAGAAAACCTCTCCTGGAGGGCCAGTAACCATGAAATTTGACTTAGGACGCAGCTACACTCACACTAGCGAGATCACACTCCAAGGTTGACCTCAATATGCACTGTACTGTCAAAGACACTGTTCACTGACGAACATTGAGATGTCACTACAGAGCAACATGTGTTAAACTCTCATCATTAATGGAATCAACCACTGGCCCACGACCAGCTGTTGGTTCCAGCCTTCCCATACTCTAACACTAGGAGAGAATCTAACCAGTTAAATTATATTAAAAAATCAAACCAAGAAGAATATTACGGCTCTAGCGCCTATTGTTCAGCCATCTGTGGTATTACTAACTAACCAACTTACACAATTGGTTCAACTGAAACTTTCATCACCAATTTACTGTGAGTTTTGAATTCCGGATCTTCGTCCTCAGATGTCACAATCGAACTCCTTAAATCAAGTCATTTCATTAACTTCTAATACCAAAACAAAAAAATTTCAACCAACAAGAAAAACAAGACGCAGGTGAAGCTTATTGTTATCTAGTAGAGGAAAGGAACTTCGGAACATATTAAATATTCAGGGTCTGGAACCAATAAATTGTAATTCTTGTAGGCAGTTAGTGTAAGGTTAATTTAGGTTAGTGTTAGATGTGGATCAAGTAGGCTTGTTAAATTCGAGTCAGGTTATTTTAGTTTGAAAGTTAGATGTGGTTAAATTGGGTTAGATTAGTGATAGGCTGTTTGGCAGTTAGATTTTGCTCAGATAGGTTGGTTTAGTATTGAGTTAGGCTGGGTTAGGTTTGATTAAATTAGGTTTAATTAGTGTTAAGTTATCTTAGACATAGTTAGGTTTGCCACATTGGGTTAGGTTATGTTAATTTTGGTTAAATTAGATTAGGCTGGTGTTAATGCGAGCAATATATTGTAACCATACTGAATATACTGTAGGTATTTTTTTATTTTTTTATTTTATTTATTTATTTATTTATTATTTTTTTAATCTATTGACGAATATCTGCTTAGGGAGAAAAATCGCTATTAGTTAAACGACCCAGAACATATAACTTACTCTACCACACCCCGCCCTCTACTCTCCCCCTCCTACCACACCCCACCACCTCCTCCCTCACTCTACCACACTCATACTCTCCGTCTCCCTCCCACACACTTTCACACCATCCAACACTCTCCCACACACTCCTCCTCGCTCCTTCTCACACTCTCCCACATATTACCACACCCTCCCTCACTCTACCACAACCTCCCACATCCTCCATCACCCCCACATTCTCCCTCTTCTTCCCACACTCTCCCTATTCTTCCTACACACTCCCTCTTGTTTACCACACTCTTCTTCTTCCCACACTCTCCCTTTTTTTCCACTCTCCCTCTTCTTCCCACTCTCTCCCTCTCTTTCCACACTCTCCCTCTTCTTTCCACACGCTCACTCTTCTTCCCACACACTCCCTCTTTCTTCCCACACTCTCCCTCTTCTTCCCACACTCTCCTCTTTCTCTCCCACACACCCCTCTTCTTCCCACACTCTTTCCTTCTTCTCTTCCCACACTCCTCCTTTTTTTCCCCACTCTCCTCTTCTTCCCCACTCTCCTCTTTCTTCCCCACACTCTCCTTCTTCCCACACCCTCCTCTTCATCCCACACTCTCCCCTTCTTCCCACAGTCTCCCCACTCTTCCTGGCCAGCTCCCACTCTTCCCACACCTCCTCTTCTTCCACACCTCCCTTCTTCCCCACTCCTCCTCTTCCCACACTCTCCCTCTTCTTCTTCCCACACTCTCCTTTTTTTCCACTCTCCCCTCTTCTTCCCCACTCTCCTCTCTCTTCCACACACTCTTCATCTTCTTCCCACACTCTCCTCTCTTCCCACACTCTCCCTTTCTTCCACACTCTCTCTCTTCTTCCCACACTCCCCCTCCTCTTCTTCCCACACCCCCTCCCCTTCCTTCCCACACCTCCCTCTTCTCTTCCCACACACCCTCCCTCTTCTTCCCACACTCTCCCCTTCTTCCCCACACTTTCCCTTTTTCCCCACCTCTCCCTTCTTCCCCCACTCCCCTCCCTCTTCTTCCCACACCTCCCCTTTCTTCCCACACTCTCCCTCTTCTCTCCCATGCTCTCCTCTCTCTTCTTCCATGCCTCCCTCTCTTCCCACACTCTCCCCTTTCTTCCCACACTCTCCTCTTCTTCCCACACTCTCCCTCTTCTTCCCACACTCTCCTCTTCTACCACACTTCCTCCTCTTCTTCCCACACCTCCCTCTTTCTTCCACACTCTCCCTCTTCTTCCCGCACTGTCCCTCTTTCTTCCCGCACTCTCCTCTTCTCTTCCCCACTCCTCCTCTTCTTCCCACACTCTCTCTCTCTTCTTCCCCTACTCTCCCTCTTCTTCCCACACTCTCCCTCTTCTTCCCACACTCTCCCTCTTCTTCCCACACTATCCCTCTTCTTCCCACACTCTCCCTCTTCTTCCCACTCTCTCCCTTCCCCTACCACTCTCCTCTTCCCACTTCCACACCCACCCGCATGTCTCTGGAGCAAGGTTAGGGTAAAAGTAGCACTGACACTATGTCCTTCAAGTCGATGAATAAAACTAAAAAATAAAGTGTGTGGCCAGACATATGGCCACACACTCCAACACTACGTCTTAGACTGTGAAAAACTAAAACCTTTTAGGGACAGATCCAAGCACACTGTGTATGCAATGGCGCAGCACTTTATCTCTGAAGTTGCAATATAACTGATATACTAAAGCTGTATCCACACTTTGTATCTAGTGTCTAGGGAAAATTCTTTGTACCGACCTAAACAATGTACTGGAAATACTCCGTGACACTCAATACCATAATATACTGGCCACTGGGGGTTGATAAACGTCCTTTGTGGCCTCTACTATGCAATCCTTTTTGCGCTACCGCTCCACAGGATGCGTATGGGACGCACAATAAACAAGCTGCTCTCCGCGGCAAAATGAAAAACAATTCCCTTTCCCTCCCACATCCTCCTTCACTCTCCCACACCCCCCCTCCTCTCCCACACCTCTCACTCTCCCACACACACCCTCCCACACCCTCCCTCACTCTCCACACTCTCCCAAACACCTCCCTCACTTCCCACACCTCCCTCACCTCTAACACACCCACCCTACTCTCCCCACACCCTCCCCTCACTCTCCCACACCCTCTCACTGGCCCTCCCTTTACCTCCCACACCCTCCTCACTCTCTCTGGCCACCCTCCCTCCTCTCCCCACCCCCTCCCACACCTCCACACACCCTCCCTCACCTCCCACACCCTCCCCTCACCTCCCACACCCCTCCCCCCACCTAACACACCCTTCCTCACCTCCCCACACCCTCCCCTCACTCTCTCCCACACCCTCCCTCACTCTACCACACCCCTCACTCTCCCACACTCTCCCTCACTCTCCCACACCCTCTCACGTCTTCCCTCATCCCCCCTCACCCCCATCCTCCCCTCTCTAACTCCCTCACTCATTCTCTCTCTCTCCTTCATCTCCTCTTTTCTGTACAGTCCTTGCCTCTCTTTCTCCCCTTTTTCTCTCTCTCTTCTTCATTCTCCTTCCTTCTCTTCGTCCGATTTTCTCTTCTTGCTTTATATATTCTTTTGCTCTATCTCCTTCTCCACGTTGACTCTCCCTTTCCACGTTCTCTCTCCCTTTCCACGTTCTCTCTCCCTTCTTGTCTCTCGGCCTGCCTCTCCTCCCGAGCCACTCAAACGTTTCCTAACTCAAGTTCCTGGTGGGCTGGTCTCTATGTCTACACCTGGCTTGTGTAAATGTCAACGGGTAGTCGCTAATGACACCCCTTGCTGCACCCTCAAACCACTGATGAAAACAATTACCTTTATAGACTCCAGTATTTGGTTTCGTAATTAGGTTAGGTTAGGTTAGGTTGGGTTGGGTTGGGTTAGGTTAGGTTAGGTTAGGTTAGGTTGGGTTGGGTTAGGTTAGGCGTTTTTGTATATTTTTTAATGACATGTCCTTAACTATTCTCCTGATATATATCGTTCAATCCAGCCAGACAGTGTGATACGTATTGTTGTTTTATTTACCTGTACTCAGTCATCTACCCTGTGATCTATTCTCGTACTAAGTCATCAGGTCTTTTATTAATCCGTGTCCTTAGTGAGGTGATGCGCTGTGTTTCGTTAAGCTTTTCAGTTAATTTTACATACATAACTTATCCTTACGCGCTCACATAAACACACATACATACATACATAGACACACACACACATAAAACACACGCATACATATACACACACACACACGTCTTACTTACATCTTCAAAGACCACTACCAAGACCGACCATCAAGCTCAACAGTGCCGCAGTCACTTGGTATTCAGATCCCATGTGAACCATAGCTCACACTGACACTCCTCGCCGTCTTACACCTCAATAAGGCGAATTTACCTTCATTTTTTCGTTCATGGACTGTCAGCCACCTTGTTAATAAACGCTCCACTCTTCTGTGTTGTGCCAGGTAAGCTGTGCATTCTCTCGTGGTATTGTAATTTTCAATCTGGGTTTAGTAAGCTCTTTGTACATGATATACAGTATATACAATAATCGACCAGTCCAGCATCAGAGACAGTTGTCCACTATCTACGCAGGAGTACAGTGCATAAGGTTCACTTTGGTCACCTGCGCCATCGAGGGTCGTGTGAGCGTATCCTACTCTAAAGAGGTAATCCATCACTTGTAATCAGCTACATCAGTAAAGGGAGGCTAATTCTTAGTCACCACTTATTTATGGTCGAGAACCTGCACCAGCAGCGCCTCACACTGATGCTATTTATACCCAGGTGGTAGTAGGAATTAGTGTGGGATTCTCAGTACTCTGTTGTGACTGTGTTATAGCCATAAACAGCTGAGGGCCGGCATGTGTTCTTTACGTCGTCTACAGCTCCTCGTCTCTCTCAGTCTTCCCTACAGTCACTTCATCTATGTGCACAGCGTCAGGAGTCCTCAGTTTGACCTTGATTTTCCCCATTGTCTCCCGTGCCTTAAAGGTCAGCCGATGGCCGTATGGCAAACACGTCCCACGGTACACTACTCCCAAGATCCTCAATTGCGAACTCAGTGGAGGATGCCGGAGATGTGGCCGGCCATATTTCCTCACCTCATCAGGGCAGGGGTCACTTTGTGGGGGAAATTACAGAGCGCTCACTCAATGCAGTTGCGACAACTTTCCCCCGCCGTCACCTAACATATCCTCGTGTCTGCCTGCATACAGCACCGTCATTTCCCCTCCGGTGCTCTATTTCTTCATTTCCTAATCACGAATCAATAGGTCACAGGTTTGGATTTTTTTCTCTGTGTTCGTCATCCTTGTGTCATCCTGTTCCACCTCTCTTTACCCACCCCTTCGGTTTTATCGTTTACCTCATTTTCATATATTCTATTCTTTTACTTTTATTTACTTAACGTACCTTTGTTTACATCACTTTTTAAAACTCCTTCGAATGATTTTCATCTATATCTAGTAGTGATTTTTGTTTTGTTTCATTATATTCCGCAGATAATATCACCATAATCTATGACCAACACTCAACTGTGTAAGACTCACACTCTTAAATGCGATAACCATATAAAACAATATACTGTACTACCAACTAAATAACATTCTGACTCATGACATCAATATTTACAGAGATTAAAATAGTCTTCAAATAATTATAACTTTTTGCATTAACTTCCAACAGAAAAGTTAGTTAGTGTGTCAATAACTTCACCACCAC
>NW_024750917.1:0-6045 GCF_018991925.1 Homarus americanus
GCAAGATTACAGCCCTTGAAGGCTCTAGCATGTTGTGGTAAAGGTGCTGGGGTACCCATACTGAGAATGATGTATATTTCTACCATCAGATCACTTATAGACTATGTCCTCTCATGTACTGCTGAAGGAAGGCTACAGGAGCTTGAGATCATGCAAAATGAAGCAATGAGAATAATTTTAGGGTGTCAAAAGGATGCAATGATTGAGATAATGAAAATGGAACTAGGGTTACAGAGCATTTCATAGAGGGTCAATGAAATTAATACAGTTGCAGCAGTTCGATTAATGAGAGGGAACAGTGGGGGTAAATTTGTACAAGATATAAATGATGGTTTAAAAGGTAAACGGACCTTCTGTAGGCAAGGCAAGGGAGGATGCATGAATGGATTAGTAAATATTATTAAAAAATGTAATCTGGCAGACTGGTGTACAGCTGTTCAGAAGAGTTGTAAGAATCCACCCTGGGAAGAACGAGAAGTAGAGTTAGACATAGTGCCTCTCACAATGAAGAAATTATAACATGAACCAGGACAGTTAAGGGCTTTATATGGGAATAAGATTAGTAATTTGCCTAAAATAAACACATTGCATGTATATTGTGACGGTTCAGTTATGTCAAGTGGCAGGGCAGGGTGCCGGATCCTTATAAGACAGTACACAGAACAAGGGAATGATGACATCAAAATTGGACTTCGGTTGAGCAGTTTTATTTCATCAACACAAGCTGAGTTATATGCAATCTTAGTATGGTTGGAAAATGTTGTAAATGTGTATAAAGATGCATATTTTTTTGTTGATAGTAGGGCAGCTTTGGATTCTTTGAACAGTGGGAGTCCAGTCTTTGAACACATTATTGGTTCATGTAGAAAATTAGTAAATACAATAAGGAAAAATGGCCATAATGTTCAATTTGTATGGGTCCCTTCACACGTGGGGATTGGTCTTAATGAAGCAGTAGATATAATAGCAAAAAGAGCCACGGAAAAGGCCGAGATCGACATAATATGTACTAAAACCTTGAAACAATTAAGGAGCAAATTACGGAAAATACAATCAATAGAAGATAATTTCAAAAGGAATGAAATATACGAGAAAAGGGAAACAATGAAACATTACCATCATGTTCTCATGAACACAAAATTTACATATGAGAAAGATGGGAGTAGGTGGAAAGATTCAGTGTATATGAGGTTAAGATTAGGATATAAATATTATTGGGAACTTGGAGCTGAGAGAAGTGAACAGGATAAAGAATGTAGAGTTTGTAGAACACCCAGATCCCATACCCTGCCACATTATATACTGGAATGCCCATTGCTTAATGTATATAGAAATGCCCATATAAATAATGTCCCCATGCAAATAGAGTGGATGTATAAAAATAGGAAAATAGATGATATATTAAAGAAATATAGAAATTTTCCATCTAGAATATAACTATGTATGTATATAACTGATTATATGAAATATTAGGGATTTATGTGAGACCTGAGAGGGACATTCCTGGATTGGGGTGGGGATGACTTATGTCACTTCATCCCTTTGAGATGTACTAATGTTTTTTGTATCTCAATAAACGTATCAATCAATCTGTACCTAGACATGCAGACTAGATTTTTCTGATGGCTTGTGATGAGTTAGGAACGATTTAGACCTTCAATCCTATCATAAATAACTAGTTTTCTCAGTCACGTGATGTTTTAGCAACTTTAACCCTTATTTTGTAGAGTTTTGGTCCCAATTTATTTAAAAATATAATTAACATCGTGAATTTAAGCGTTTTCCTTACCCATTGATCTGCCATCTTATGAAAAAAAGTCCAAGGTTGTGCTGTTGAAGGTTTGAGTTAGGGGAATGTTGAAGTCAGGCGGACAAGGAATCGGATGCAAGGTTTACCTGTCGTTTGAGTTTTGTTTTTCGTTTCGTTCAGATACGCTGTGGGAAGGTGAGAGATAGTGTGTGCTTTATAGCTTGGGGCCTAAAATTTTTTCTTCAACTGATGATTTCTCGGAATTCTCGGAGGAGGTGTGGTAGTGATGGCCGGTCAGTGCGGCGCTTGGTCATGGCCTTCTTGGCGAGTTTTGTGACCTCTGGATGGTCCCCTGGGGCCTCCTTGATCAATTCCATCAGGACAAACCCGAAAGAATATGTATCTGAATTCTTGGTGGTCCTAAACCCACGGCAGACTTCAGGGGCCATCCAGGGGAAGTCCTCGTGTAGGCAATCAGCGCTGACTTTACAAGACTTACCGATCTCACAGGCCAGACCGAGGTCAATGAGGCTGACCTCTGGCCGGGATGAGGGCCCTTGGATCATTATGTTATCCTCCTTGATGTCATTGTGTGCTAGACCTTTCGTGTTCATCTCAAGGATTTTCTCACCAAGGAGGAGCCCCAGTTGTATAAGGTCATATTGGCAGATCAGGTTATCTTCAGAGAGAAGGTGGTTGAGTGTGAGCTTACCCCTGAAGGACTGGAGGATCGCTGGAGGTTTTGGACAGTACCCAAGTACCTTAGGAATCCCCCCAGCACCATCGAGGGCATACATCTTGGCAGCCTCATCCTTGAAGAATTTTTTGGCTGATGGTGACACTGCCTTTTTCAAAACAGCTACATCATTTCCCCACTTGACAAGGTAAGCAATTGCGTGCGCTCCCTCCCCAAGAATTTCCGCTCCGTCTTGTAGGAGGTCAGTCACGTCCTCAGGGAGAAGCTCACACACCCAATCTTGGAAGTTTTCTGTTTTTCGGCAAGCCATTTTTAATTATCTGTATCGACTCAGCCTTCTCCAGGACATCAAATTATTATTTGGGGGTTAGATGCGTTTTTGAGGCGCTGAAGTGATAGTTGTTGTGCAATGAAGTGAAGAGGTGCCTTATAGTGTAGTGAAGAGGTGCCTCATAGTGTAGTGAAGATGTGTAGTGAAGATGTGCCTCATAGTGTAGTGAAGTAGGTGTAGTGAAGATGTGCCTGATAGTGTAGTGAAGAGGTGCCTAAAAGTGTAGTGAAGATGTGTAGTGAAGATGTGCCTGATAGTGTAGTGAAGTAGTTGTAGTGAAGATGTGCCTGATAGTGTAGTGAAGTAGTTGTAGTGAAGATGTGCCTGATAGTGTAGTGAAGTAGTTGTAGTGAAGACGTGCCTGATAGTGTAGTGAAGTAGTTGTAGTGAAGATGTGCCTGATAGTGTAGTGAAGTAGTTGTAGTGAAGATGTTCCTGATAGTGTAGTGAAGTAGTTGTAGTGTAGATGTGCCTGATAGTGTAGTGAAGTAGTTGTAGTGAAGATGTGCCTGATAGTGTAGTGAAGATGTGCCTGATAGTGTAGTGAAGTAGTTGTAGTGAAGATGTGCCTGATAGTGTAGTGAAGTAGTTGTAGTGAAGATGTGCCTGATAGTGTAGTGAAGTAGTTGTAGTGAAGATGTGCCTGATAGTGTAGTGAAGTAGTTGTAGTGAAGATGTGCCTGATAGTGTAGTGAAGTAGTTGTAGTGAAGATGTGCCTGATAGTGTAGTGAAGTAGTTGTAGTGAAGATGTGCCTGATAGTGTAGTGAAGTAGTTGTAGTGAAGATATTGCCTGATGGTGTGAGTGAAGTAGTTGTGGTGAAAATGTGCCTGATAGTGTAGTGTAGTAGTTGTAGTGAAGATGTGCTTACAAATGGTGTGGTAGTGTGCCTGTGGTGAAATTAGTAGTTGTGGTGGTCAATGTAGCACAGTAGTGTAGTCAAGTAGCTGTGAAATTGTAGAAGATGTACTTGCCCTGATGGGTGTAGTGAAGTAGTTGTAGTGAAGATGTGCCTCATAGTGTAGTGAAGATGTGTCTAATAGTGGTTTATTTTTTTTACGGGGATTAGCCCACCCGGACACAGGTCACTGACCCACATCAGGGCCTGGGGGGCGAAAATGTAATAATAATAATAATAATAATAATAATAATAATAATAATAATAATAATAATAATAATAATAATAATAATAATAATAATAATAATAAATAATAGTCATAATAATTCATAATAAATAAAATTTATGATAAAACAAACAAAATCAAATAATAAAATAATGATGATAATAATACAGTAACTGTAATAATAATAATATTAATAATAAAGAACTATAAATACAAAAATGAATAAAAAAGATCAAAAGTGAGAAACAATATATGTATGTTGTATTGTCAAAGTAAGAGAAACAACTGAGACCTGCAATTGTGTGAAAATGAAGCAGAAAGTCAGATCATCAACCTAGGACTTGGTCACATATGGCAGCAGGGTCTACCATTAGACAACACATTATGCTGCCAATATCTTCCCAGGCGGTAGTACCTCCCTGTTTGGTAACTGCCTACTACCTACTACCTGTAATGAAGTAGTTGTAGTGAAGATGTGCCTAATACACCTTTTCACATATCCGTCGAGACATTGTTTTATAACTATTTGACAAATTTCATAACCGAATGACACAACACATATCGAATGACAATCTAAAATAACTGTTGTTGGTCTGTCATTCTCCAATTGTTACATTCTCAAACTCTATGTAGAATGTCGGTTTATTGTTCACGGCTGTCAACTTCATAACTTACGTCAATTACTTCTGTCAGCATGAACCAACAGTTATTTTAGAGTGTCATTCGATATGTGTTCTGTCATTCGGTTATGGAACAATGTCTCGACGGATATGATGAAAAGGTGTATTTTCATTATTTCGTCATTATTTCATCCCTTATCGTCATTTATCGTGACATCGTACTATTTCGTCACTTATCGTACTATTTCGTCACTTATCGTCAGTATTTCGTCCTTTATCATCAAATATCGTCACTATTTCGTCACATATCATCAATAATCGTAACTAATCGTCACTATATCGTTACATATCATCAATTATCGTCACTAATCGTCACTTTTCGTCACTTATCAATTATCGTCACTATTTCGTCACCACTCGTCACTTTTTCGTCACTTAGGGATACTTTTAGAAACGTATGGAAAATATCTTATCTCTTTTTGAATGATGGTGTGTGTGTGTGTGTGTGTGTGTGTGTGATAGGCAGAGAAAGAGAGTGAGAGAGAGTTCTTCTTCTTCTTCTTCTTCTTCTTCTTCTTCTTCTTCTTCTTCTTCTTCTTCTTCTTCGCCTCCTCCTCCTCCTCCTTAACCCCTCCTCTCTTCCCCCTCCTCCTCCTCTTCCTATCTTCTCTGGTAACCCCTCCTCCGCCTCCTCGACAAATCCGTTTTCTCTAATAAAATAATTGAGAAACAAAGAAAACGTTTATTTATGGGTAACTACAGTATACACCCCTACAGTATACACCCCTACAGTATACACCCCTACAGTATACACCACTACAGTATACACCCCTACAGTATACACCTAGTATACACCACTACAGTATACACCACTACAGTATACACCCCTACAGTATACACCCCTACAGTATACACCCCTACAGTATACACCACTACAGTATACACCACTACAGTATACACCACTACAGTATACACCACTACAGTATACACCACTACAGTATACACCCCTACAGTATACACCCCTACAGTCTACACCACTACAGTATACACCCCTACAGTATACACCACTACAGTATACACCACTACAGTATACACCACTACAGTATACACCACCACAGTATACACCACTACAGTATACACCCCTACAGTATACACCACTACAGTATACACCCCTACAGTATACACCACTACAGTATACACCACTACAGTATACACCACTACAGTATACACCCCTACAGTATACACCACTACAGTATACACCCCTACAGTATACACCACTACAGTATACACCCCTACAGTATACACCCCTACAGTATACACCACTACAGTATACACCCCTACAGTATACACCCCTACAGTATACACCACTACAGTATACACCACTACAGTAATTACTTTGCTCAATGACCCAGCCAAACCTAGTTAAATGACCTTGTTCTTGTGTAGTGGTAGTAGTGGTGGTAGTGGTGGTAGTGGTGGTAGTAGTGGTAGTGGTGGTAGTGGTGGCAGTAGTGGTGGTAGTG
>NW_024750918.1:0-11195 GCF_018991925.1 Homarus americanus
TTTTCGTAATGTTAGTGAATGAATTTGAGATTCTGGGCATATTTTCCTGTTTTTCTTTCTAATCAAGTGTAAAGGAAGATGTACTGTTTATTGATGGATTTGGTGATGTCTTAATAGTGTATTAGTGTGTTAATATTACACAGGTTTGGTATAGTGGTGACGGTAATGTAGTGTAGTAAGATTTTAACACATGGAGGTGAATTTGTCTTTTATGTTGAGGATTTGTTAAATGGAAGATCTGATGGACAGGGATAATTGTCTGGTTGTGATGGACACGGCTCACCTAACCTAATCCAATCTAACCTAACCCAACCCAACCTAACCCAACCTAACCTAACCCCTATATATGTGTGAGATAAGGTTCTGATTCAAGAACAAGATGCACAAGTTCGAATCCAAATTGAGCTGTAGGGTTTGTTGACTAATTCGGGGCTTAACATTCATAAAACTCTCAAATGGGATACGACTAAACCCGAAGCCCCATCTTCCGTCGGTCGGTCGTCGGTGTCAGGTCAAAGGTCAGTTTGTAGTTCACCTCCTGTGATATGTGTCATTTATCGAAACGAAACATGAGGTTAACGTGAAAACAAAACCTCGAAGCAACACGTATAAACAGGGAAGAGTTTTCATCGGATTTTACGTCATGAAATTTTCCATCTAGAGAGAGAGAGAGAGAGAGAGAGAGAGATTGATTGATTGATTGATTGATTCCGATGCTGAAATTAACACTAAAATTTTATACTGTAATTGAGATAAATGCAGGTAAGGTTGGCGTATGGAATTATTGAAGGACGATCACAGAAATGTTTTACCTGTTTCCTGTGATGTAAGTCCAAAATGGTGTTAATTGTCATGGGTTTATACGTCCAAAATGTTCTTCATATCGTAGGGTTTTACATCCAAATATGCCATCCAAGTCCATATGTCCATTCATCCAGTTAGCTGTTTATCCATCCACCGATTCACCCACCTACCCATCTCTCATCCCATTCAGTCACCCGTCTACCCATCTATCCTCCCATTCAGTCTCCCATCCATCCATCCATCCATCCATCCATCCTTCCATCCATCACACGAGGAATAGAATGACCCACTTATAATTTTTCTCTTTCCTGCTGCACTAAGGATCAACCACCCAGAGTGGTATGGCTACCCTGAGTAAGTACACTCTGTATTCCTCCTTTACTCTATTGTGGATGTAGGAGGTGGGTAGTGTGTGTTTGTGGGTGTAGAACGTGGATAGTAGGTTTGTTTGTGGGTGTAGGGCGTGGATAGTAGGTTTGTTTGTGGGTGTAGGGCATGGATAGTAGGTTTGTTTGTGGGTGTAGGGCATGGATAGTAGGTTTGCTTGTGGGTGTAGGGCGTGGATAGTAGGTTTGTTTGTGGGTGTAGGGCGTGGATAGTAGGTTTGTTTGTGGGTGTAGGGCGTGGATAGTAGGTTTGTTTGTGGGTGTAGGGCGTGGATAGTAGGTTTGTTTGTGGGTGTAGATACATACATAGTTAAGAGGAATAAATCAAAATGGGAAGAAGATTAAGATAAATAAACTGATGATTAATGGTACAGGTGAGTTAATAAAATAGATATAAATAGATAAATACAGTAGATAGATAGATAGATAGATAGATAGATAGATACAGTAGATAGATAGATAGATGTATGATTTTGTATACCGCAAGAGTAACTAAATATTCCTGTACCTGTAATTTCTTTCAGTTACAAAATACACAGGATTATAAATATGAGTATGCACATCAGGTGTTACAGTAAGTGGTAATATTTTGTAATACTCTTAAGTGATGAGGTAACAGAGGAAATAGACGGATACTAACGGAGAGTTTTGTAGAATTAGACAGACATTCAGACAGTAAAACTTCTTCCGACAATACAAATTTTGACGGTGGAATTTATACACGAGAGTGTATGGATAATTATCATGAGCTGAATTATGACATCTACGTCTGATAATCCGTTGTTTAGAATGGATTATTATTATTTTTGTTGAGTTATTTAACAGTTTGAGAAAAGGTTTATTATGGTACTATGTCCTATTATCACACAAGGTCATAAGTGAAGTAAAATAACCAATTATACTGTATTATTTTAGACAATATTCCCTGGACATGCTGGATAATATACCATCTACTTAAGGAGGTGATGTAGGTAAGGTAGATTGATATTTTAACATTAATTTACTCAGTTTTTCTTAGTATCTGACTTTTTTTTTTTAGTTTTTTATTCTGACAATTTATAATGCAAGCAGCGTTCACATGTTGTCAACCGCCCTCAAGTGTACAAGGAGTTTGGACTGTAACTGTACCGTCAATAAGTGGCTGTAACTGCACCGTCAATAAGTGGCTGTAACTGCACCGTCAATAAGTGGCTGTAACTGTACCGTCAATAAGTGGCTGTAACTGTACCGTCAATAAGTGGCTGTAACTGTACCGTCAATAAGTGGCTGTAACTGCACCGTCAATAAGTGGCTGTAACTGTACCGTCAATAAGTGGCTGTAACTGTACCGTCAATAAGTGGCTGTAACTGTACCGTCAATAAGTGGCTGTAACTGTACCGTCAATAAGTGGCTGTAACTGTACCGTCAATAAGTGGCTGTAACTGTACCGTCAATAAGTGGCTCTGTATTCTGAACACGGGGGATCTCTACAGTATAACCTACGAGTATAACTGTGGTGAAAGAACTGCTTCCCCGCATTATGTTGAGGAAGATTCGTATACAAACTTTTTGCCGTGACTTCGTAATAAAAAAAATCTTAGGGAAAATATATTGAATTTATTTTTAATGTTTATTTATTTATTGTTGTCGTTGGTGTGTTTTTTTTTACCGGGATGTGTGTTATGATGTTTGACTTAATTATATTCACGAAAATGGAGTCAAGACAAATGTTGGACACGTTGATGTGAAGTAACACAGTAAATGATGTTGTTTGTGTTGCTGTGTTATTTATTTATTGTGTTTCTTATTCTTTTCTGTTTATTTTGTTTTATTTAGTTTTATTGTAGTAATTGTTATTCTTTTTTTTATTCTTACTTATTTTCATTTTAATGTTTATTCGTTTTCTTATTTTCATTTTATTGTTCAATAATTTTCCATTCATTCTTATTTATTTATCTCGTTGGTGTATTTCATTTATTTGCTATTCTCTTAGGTATTTCACATTTGCATTAATTAATCTTCAAATCATTGGTTGCTATTTTTATCATACTAGTTTAATGTTCACCTCAGCAGTCAACTGGCTTATGTCTAAACAATGTCTACCACTGTTTTAGCCAGACTTAGTTATGGGACTTGTAATTCAGTATCCATTACGTACCATTTATCAGTGTAATTTGTGGTAATGGACTGCCCAATGTAATTATATATATTGTCTTACTGAAAAAAATGCGGTGTAACCAAGATTAAGTTTTATAGAGTTTGTATTTAAGGATTATTCTCCTATACTTCTCTTAGATTCTGAATATATTTTTGTTTTATTATTTCAGTGTATTGTAATGTGTAGTTAGTTACACTATAGATATATAATAATTGCTTTAAGTTTGGTTGGGAGTGTGGAAGGTGTTGTGGTGTGTGATGTACAGGTGTGTACAGGTGGTAGTTACACCTGACTTCGAGGCAGGTGTGTATAGGTGCCAGATACACCTATGGTTACAACACAGGTGTATCCGGCAGCAGTAGTAACAAAGGGGCTATATGGGCTCCGGCGGCCATGTCGTGACACCGGCCGGCAGAATCCCCCGGTGAAAAAGGGAAACAAGATGGCCGTCCCCATTCAATATGTAAACAACTCGACCTGAAATGTTGTTTATTGGACATTTTTCTCATTAGGGAGTCGAACCCTTGTTTTGAGTTGGTGTTCAACTACCGTGGCTGACGGCCATCACCTGTGATTCAACTGGTAGAATTAAGTGTAATAATAATAATAATAATAATTTACGGTTTATTGAAAGAGCTTGGCAGCCAGAAGGCTGAAAATATACAGTTACATATTTGGGAAATGGGTTTCGAACTACAAATAATATACAAGTAACATAAGTGATACAAATAAGATATATAATAACTAGATGGGGAAAAGCTCAAACTACAGTGCATTTCAACATAGTGACAGTGCAAGAAGTAGTATTTACTGGGAGTGAATACACTGGTTTATTACAAGTTATTGATAATTTTTACAATGGTTGGGACTGGGCTGTTTTTATAGCGATCAGTTAGTGCACTTATGGGCTGGATGCGGTTGTGGTGTCAAACAGCAATTCTCGGGCTAGGGATCTCAGGTGGTAGTAGGAGCCGGTGTCGAGGATGGTGTAGAAGCTTCTTAGCAAATTTGCAGATGTGGTCATGGTGATGGTCAGTGAGAGTCGAAAGGGTCAGCGTGTTGAGCGCTTCTTGATATGTGGAGTAGGAAGGGGAGAGAATAATCTTGCATGCCCTCTTTTGCACTTTTACTAGGTGGGCATCTTATCAAATGAACCCCTGTCCTAATGGGCCCTAGTCCTAATGGGCCCCAGTCCTATTGGGTCCCAGTTTTAATGGGCCCCAATTCTAATTGGTCACATTTCCAATGGTTCTCAGTCCCAATGAGCCTCAGTCCAAATATACCACAGGCCTAATGGTTCCAGTCTTAATAGACCTCAGTCTTTCTTAATGAGTCCTAATCCTGACGGCTCTCAATACTAATGGGCCTCAGTCCTAATAGTTTAAGGTTGGGACCCATTAAGACTGGCTTCTATTTACCTTACAAGCACTGTGTTCTACCGTGTCATCCCGTGTGTGTGTGATTTCCCGTGTCAGGTGGTATAATACGCAGGTGAGTGGCTGCCAGGTAGGGTGGGTGAGGGTGGGCACCTTGATGCAGGGGAAGGTGAGTTCCTGATGCTGATTCACACCAGTGTCATGATGAGGTAATCTTATCACCTTATTAGTGTACGATGAGTGGGTGGGCGTGGTGTGGAGGGGTGGGGGCGCGTAAGGGGTAGGCAGCAAGGGGCGTGGTGTATGGTGGGGGAGGGTAAGGGGCGTGTAGGGGTAGCTAAGTGGGCGTGTTGAGTTGGGCAAGAGGGAGGCGTGGTGGGTGTAGGGGCGTGTATAGGAGGCGGGAAGTGGTGATGGCGCGCGCCACTAATCACTCTGACCTTACTGAACACAACCCATTATACAGCATAATTAGTGTTGCTTCCATCAGCCTCACACAGTCAAACACACTATTTACATTTTCTCTTCACATATATTTTATTTTATTCGTTTCAAGTGGGACTCGAATTTCAGCCTTAGAGTCGAAGAGGAATTTTTTTAGGAGAAGTTGAAAAGAAATCGTGTTTAGTTGAAGACGAATGTGTTCTTATATAAAAGTGAAGGAATTAACCAGACGTGTTTGATTGTTTGGGAGTCTCTATCTCTCACACTCGAGTCCAAGATGTCCCCCTTGAGGACGGTGTTCGTGTAGCGTCGTCAAACTCGCTCTTGGTTTTTATTCAGCAGGAAGAGCTACACCCGCCACCTGGTGTTGGCCGTGTCTGGTGACCATCATATTAACAAGGCCGCTCTCTCGTGCCTTGTCCACACGCCACCCCCCCACCTCCATATTGTACCGTTTTGTCCTTTATTAACGGTGGTGTTACTACAGGCAGCGTGGTGTGGGGGGAGGGCCGCTGCTTCACATTGTTCAGTCTTTGACGTGTAACACAAAACGTGAGATGTTGTGGTCCTTCACTACCTCACAACACACACACATCTCCTAGTTACCACATGCTGTTGTTATTAAAGCTCCACCAATGAGTACGCGTCGCTGTCTCGTCCTTTGCTCCGCCGACCATTACGGTGTGTAGCTGTAGGACTCGCCGCCGTGTTTGTTTCATGTAGCGACACTAAACTCCCGGAAATTTGTAGGTGTTAAGCTGGAGCGTTTGAGCTGTTGTTGTCGTCACCTTGTTGATGTTTTGTAGGTCCGTGTTGGCTGAGGATTGTTGTTAGTGTTTCTTAAGGCATTAATAAACTAGTCATGAGGTTCTATAGGAATTATATCCTGCTGTTTTTTTTGTTCTTGTTCTTCTTATTGTTGTTGTTGTTCTTCAGTTGCATAATTCAAGTTGTGATTATCAGTAGAAGTTTGACGGGCTGGATTTTCTTATTGTTTCTTTAATTCATAAACAAGAACCGTAAACACAAGAGCAAAACAAAGACATAACAAATGAACTTAACACAAATATATTGAAGGTTTAAATTTCTGGGATAGATTTAAATAGATCTTGGGTTTATTTTCTCGTTCTTGGAGGTCAGGCCAGGTCAGGTCAGGTCAGGTCATGTCATGTTAGGTGTACCGAAGACGCTAGCAGAGGTGGTCAGATGCCTTGGGAATATTGCAGAGTAATTGAGGTCAGGTCAGGTGGACTCGATACCTGCTTCAAGGTGAAAAATAATGGGTTTCTTGATTGGATCTGGTTAAGTCAGGTCAGGTAAAGTCAGATACAGAGGCTGGGTGTATGACTGTGGGTTGGTGGGTGTATGACTGTGGGTTGATGGGTGTATGACTGTGGGTTGGTGGGTGTATGACTGTGGGTTGATGGGTGAATGACTGTGGGTTGGTGGGTGTATGACTGGGGGTTGGTGGGTGTATGACTGTGGGTTGGTGGGTGTATGACTGTGGGTTGGTGGGTGTATGACTGTGGGTTGGTGGGTGTATGACTGTGGGTTGGTTGGTGTATGACTGTGGGTTGGTGGGTGTATGACTGTGGGTTGAGTGGGTGTATGACTACATGGGTTGGTGGGTGTATGACTGTGGGTTGGTGGAATGTGGCTGTGGGTTGGTTGGTGTATATTTTGTGGGTTGGTGGGTGTATGACTGTGGGTTGGTGGGTGTATGACTGTGGGTTGGTGGGTGTATGACTGTGGGTTGGTGAGTGTATGACTGTGGGTTGGTGGGTGTATGACTGCGGGTTGATGGGTGTATGACTGTGGGTTGATGGGTGTATGACTCTGGGTTGGTGGGTGTATGACTGGGTTGATGGGTGTATGACTGTGGGTTGGTGGGTGTATGACTGTGGGTTGATGGGTGTATGACTGTGGGTTGATGGGTGTATGACTGTGGGTTGATGGGTGTATGACTGTGGGTTGGTGGGTGTATATGACTGTGGGTTGGTGGGTGTATGACTGTGGGTTGGTGGGTGTATGACAGTGGTGACAAGGATTATTTGAGCTTGACAAAATTTAGATAGATAGAAGCGTGGTTTAGTCTTGTTCAGTTTAGTTTAAATTGTGTTTAGGTTAGGTTGGGTCATGTCAGGTACAGAGTTTGGCCAGGGTCAGGTGGGGTTAGGTACAGAGGCTGGCCAGAGTCAGGCATAGAGACTTTCCAGGGTAGGGTCAGGCACAGAGGCTGGCCAGGGTAGGGACAGGTAGGGAGGCTGGCCAGGGTAGGATCAGGTAGGGAGGCTGGCCAGGGTAGGGGCAGGCAGGGAGAGCCCGGGGGTGGCGGTAATGAGGGGAGGGGAGCCGGGGTCATATTGATCGTGAGGGCGAGGCAAGGTACGCCGCCATCGCTGTCCCACGCCACCCTCCCCCTGCCCACCACGCCACGCCTCCTCCTCTGTCTACTACTACAACACCACGCCCCCTTCTGCCTACTACCACGCCACGCCTCCTCCTGTCTACTACCACGCCACGCCGCCTCCTGTCTACTACAACACAACGCCTCCTCCTGCCTACTACAACACCACGCCTCCTCCTGCCTACTACCACGCCACGCCTCCTCCTGCCTACTACAACACCACGCCTCCTCCTGCCTACTAACACGCCACGCCTCCTCCTGCCTACTACAACACCACTCCTCCTCCTGTCTACTATAACACCACGCCTCCTCACCTACTACTTTCCTCTCAGACATCTTGCCCTCTAATGCCCACTCTCCTTTTGACACTCCCCCTCCCCTCCTTCTGTGACACAACCCTCCCCCTTCCAGAACACATCTCTCCCTCTTTCCCTCCCATGATAATCCCCCTCCCGTTTCCATGACACAATCCTCCCCTCCCTTTCTCCCTTACAGGATACAATCGCTCCCTTCCCCCTCTCCCCTCCCCTCTCTTTTCCCCCACCACAATCCTTTTCAGCGTAATAAATTGGGGAAAATCCTACCAGCTTCAGTTCCTTCACGTTTTAATTCCCTAGACTCTGATTCTCAAAGGCCCTCCCGTGGAAATATCCTCCCCTCTTAAGTGAAGAATTTAGGATGCGTCTATTTGGTCCACTACAGCATACTACAGAAGGATGGCGGTCAAAATGGCGTCGAAACTACACCGATACTTTTTTTTAATGACTTGGATGTGTGTTTTATTTATTTATTTTTCCTCCTAAGTTACGAGGGAAAAAAATTGATGGACGATTGTTTGAGGATTTTGGTGTTTTATGGTGGAATTTTTTTTTGTTCATCAGTTCGTGGATATATAATTCAACCGGTCGAGTTATTACTTAAGACACGGTGCTTCGTAACTCACCTTCACCTGTCCCCACGGTAGCCACTCATCACCCTCCGCCCGCTACACCTGAACGGCCAGCCATCCACTTACTGCCAATGTTCTCAAAGATTTGTACTCCGAAAAAATTTCCTCTCGATCGCCTGTTTATGGTAAGAACGACGGTGCCATCTTACTGTGAGAGTGTCACCTGTTGTCTTACGATCGCTGAGGTGAGGCACTGTAATGCTGCCTCAAGCTTCCAGTTGGAAATTTGTCTTACGAGAGTTACTGAATCCAGCTCTATTGGTTTAAAATAACTTAAGGTAGAATGAGTTTGTGGTTAGTGTAGTGTGTGTAAAGTTCCATTAGGTTGACCTCACTGATCTCCCGGGCCGTATTGGCAGTCTAATCTGAAGGGTTCGACCCCCACTAGTAGAGGGTCCAGGTGGGATATTTCAGGATGAGTTGTTGACATGTAGGATGGGGGGGCCGCCATCTTGTTTACCTTTTGCTGGGAGATTCTGACGGTCGGTGTCACGACATGGCCGCCTAAGCCTACCAACACTGTGTTACGTGGCCCTGGGTGTGTTGAGTATATATGGAGGGTGTTTAGCGGAGGTGTTGATGTGTACTCCACCAATGTGTGTTATACCTGTTTCAACTACACTGCTTAGAAATACACCCCCTACACCTGTCACACCCCCTACACCTGTCACACCCCCTACACCTGTCACACCCCCTACACCTGTCACACCCCCTACATCTGTCACACCCCCTACACCTGTCAAACCCCCTATACCTGTCACTCCCCCTATACCTGTCACTCCCCCTATGCCTGTCACTCCACTTACACCTGTCACTCCACTTACACCTGTCCACCCCCAACACCTGTCCACCCCTACCTGTCACTCCCCCTATACCTGTCCTCCCCTATACCTGTCCCCTTCACTTACTCATCATTCCACACCCCACACCTGTCCTTCCCCTATACTCTCACTCCCCCCTACACCTGTCCTCCCCTACACCCTGTCACTCCCCTACCTGTCCTCCTTGCCTGTCACTCCATCTACCTGTCACTCTCCCTACACCTGTCACTCCCCCTACACCTGTCACTCCCCCTACACCTGTCACTCCCCTTACACCTGTCACTGATTTCACTCCTTGGAACTACCCCGCCTGTCTCACCTGTATACTCGCTGCAGTGTCACCTGTTAAATGACGCTAATTACAGGTGATCTACTCAACACCAACACATACTGTCATAAACAAACTCTAACGTGATATAGTTCAGGTTAACATGTATACAATACTAATAAATTGATATATAGGAAGCTATAGTGTAAATATATCCCTTATTAATAAATCCTATAATTCATAATGTTAATGAAAATATTGTGTTATCTATAGTTATCTTCTGTATTGACACTTATCTCGTTATCACCTGCTAGTTTTTTCGTTATCTGTTATTAATCTTTTGTTTATATGCCTTGTTTATCTTATTGTGGTTTGTTTATTCCCGTGTTTGTGTTTAGTCTCTGCCGCTTGGGTTTTCTTTGTATTTTTGTCGTTATCGTATTTTTTCTTTCGTTATTTGTTGTTATTCTTCTCTCTCTCTCTCTCTCTCTCTCTCTCTCTCTCTCTCTCTCTACTTTGTCTTCCTCTCATCATTTTTCTTCGTTATTTTTCGGTCCTGTGTTTCCTCTTTCGTTATTCTCCTTCTCTCTCACCTCCTCCTCCTCCTACATTTCTCAGTCTTATTATTAACCTCCTCCTTCTATTGTAAACTATCTCTAAGGCTACTGTTATCATCGTCCTGTAAACTATCTTTAAGGCTACTGTTATCATCACCCTGTAAACTATCTCTAAGGCTACTGTTATCATCGTCCTGTAAACTATCTCTAAGGCTACTGTTATCATCATCCTGTAAACTATCTCTAAGGCTACTGTTATCATCGTCCTGTAAACTATCTCTAAGGCTACTGTTATCATCGTCCTGTAAACTATCTCTAAGGCTACTGTTATCATCGTCCTGTAAACTATCTCTAAGGCTACTGTTATCATCGTCCTGTAAACTATCTCTAAGGCTACTGTTATCATCGTCCTGCAAACTATCTCTAAAACTACTATTATCATCGTCCATAAACTATCTCTAGGCTACTGTTATCATCGTCACTGTAAACTATCTTTAAAACTACTGTTATCATCACCTGCTGAAACTATCTCTAAGGCTACTGTTATGCCGTCCTGTAAACTATTTCTAAGGCTACTGTTATCATCCTCCTGTAAACTATCTCTAAGGCTACTGTTATCATCGTCCTGTAAACTATCTCTAAGGCTACTGTTATCATCGTCCTGTAAACTATCTCTAAGGCTACTGTTATCATCGTCCTGTAAACTATCTCTAAGGCTACTGTTATCATCGTCCTGTAAACTATCTCTAAGGCTACTGTTATCATCGTCCTGTAAACTATCTCTAAGGCTACTGTTATCATCGTCCTGTAAACTATCTCTAAGGCTACTGTTATCATCGTCCTGTAAACTATCTCTAAGGCTACTGTTATCATCGGCCTGTAAACTATCTCTAAGGCTACTGTTATCATCGTCCTGTAAACTATCTCTAAGGCTACTGTCATCATCGTCCTGTAAACTATCTATAAGGCTACTGTTTTCATCGTCCTGTAAACTATCTCTAAGGCTACTGTTTTCATCGTCCTGTAAACTATCTATAAGGCTACT
>NW_024750919.1:0-5152 GCF_018991925.1 Homarus americanus
CCCCCGCTCTTTACCTTGTCCTCCCCCTCTTTACCTTGCCCCCTTTACCTTGTCCTCCCCCTCTTTACCTTGTCCTCCCCCTTTTACCTTGTCCTCCCCCTTTACCTTGTCCTTCCCCCTCTTTACCTTGTCCTTCCCCCTCTTTACCTTGTCCTCCTCTTTACCTTGTCCTCCCCTTCTATACCTTTCCTCCCCTTCTATACCTTGTCCTCCCCCTCCTTACCTTATCGTCCTCCCCCTTTACCTTGTCCCCCTCACCAACACCTAACACCTGTCCAATCAAACCCAAATGTGTAAGGTGAAGTCTGCCCCATACACTTGACAACTCGCACAGTGCGGTACACCATACACTACACTATACTAAATCATCGGAACCTAAGGACCCGGTTTGGCCGACACTGCACCTGACCATCTTCACTTCTCCAACTGTGAAGGACCCACTTGCAGCTGGGTAGACGGGAGGTGGTGCTAGCTCGAACCAGAGACCTTTAGGACACAGTGTGAGCGTTTTATTTACACGGTCGCCAAATCCGAAAACTCGTAACTTAACCTTTTTTATTATTAATTGGTCATAACCTAACCGAACCTAATCTAATATAATCCAATCAAAGCTAAAAGGCAAATGTCTAGTAAGTAACGTCATGATGGGAAAGGCCAATAAACACACCCCAGGCCCCCATGCTCGTGGATTTTGCCCGACGGCGTCCCCGGTAGCGTCCCGGTGGACCCATTAGTTATCCCTGGAATGTTTCCCAATGTACCGGTCCAGCGGTGACTCCACCCCCTGGACCAGCTCACCTGATTGCTGATAACATCACTCTCCTGACTTGCCAAGTCAAGCAAATAATATATTCATAGTAATGACAAGGGAAACGAATCACCTGATATATAAATGTTTTTCTAAGGAGACGACATTACAGGTATATTGTGTTTTGATTGGTGGCGTCTTGTAGGTCCTGGTGACGTTTATGTTCGCAAAGAGTCGCCTGTGATTTACCAGCATCCCCTCCATTAGGCTCTCCGGGATGCGATGACGTCACCAATTTGAGGTCGCCCGCTGAGTCGGGTTATTTACCCAGACAAGGAACGATTTTATATCGGTATTAAATTTGCATAATGGACTATTACGACCATATATTTGTGTTGTTACCGGTACACATGTGACACAGGTCGTAGGTAAACAATGCCATGAAGCGTTTATTGTTAGTTACTGTTTTTTTTATTGAACAGAGGCGTTTTGGTCGTGATGTTCAGTGTGTTGTTTCGTGGTGGCTGTTGGTTGTTACAGGGGAAGCTAACGATTGTTCACTGTAACAATGCTTGTAGGACGCTGCCACGGGGGTAAGATTACAGCTACGGGGAATTTATAAACACCAGCCGGGAATGCAGAGGAAAGAGTCTTGGTTTACACGTCACTGTACTGTCTTGCCCACCTGCCCACCACACCTGTCCACCAGCCCACCACACCTGTCCAGCACACCACCGCTGCTCCACTGCACCACAATTAACTAACGCCATTATACTCAGCTGTTGGTGTATGTGTTGGTGATTTAACTCTTACAGTATTCGCTAATAGAATTAATTAGTTACAACCGTTTAATTTGGGGATTACCTGAGGATTAGTTTAGGTTCAGTTAGGTTAGGTTAGGTTAGCGTGGTTAATCATAAGGTGAAGTAAGGTGATTATTTGTTGGTCTGTACACTTACAGTACTGGCTTATGATATGAATAAATAACCACTTGTTTATGGGAGGGGGGGGAGAGATGTATTCACTGTGGTTTGTCTGTCTGTCTGAACTGAGTCTTGAGTTTAGGTGAGCAGATGAACGTGATGTTGGGTTGCTAGGTCAAAGGTCAAGGTAATTTATATTCCCAAATATGAACTTGGTTGTCAGACTGTAACTTAGCTAACTTTCCGTCTGTCTGTCTGTCTGTCTGCCCGTCTGTCTATCTGTTTGTCGAAGTAATACAGCTTCCACACCATGTTGAAAGTCCCCCTAAGACAGAATAAATCGAAATTGAAATGAAACTTTTTTACGCACAGTTGATGACCCATATTGACTCTGGCCCGGGCGGAGGGTGACCACTTCTACTGATGGTTTTAGCTTTATAGATGGGGGAATGACGGGGTGGAGGGTGACGGGGTGGAGGATGACGGGGTGGAGGATGACAGAGGTGGAGGATGACGGGGTGGAGGGTGACGGGGTGGAGGATGACAGGGTGGAGGATGACAGAATTGGAGGATGACGGAGGTGGAGGATGACAGGGGTGGAGGTGACCACTTCTACTGATGGTTTTAGCTTTATAGATGGGGGAATGACAGGGGTGGAGGGAGTGACAGGGGTGGAGGGTGACAGGGTGGAGGATGACAGAGGTGGGGATGACAGAGGGTGGAGGAGTGACAGGGTGGAGGATGACAGGGTGGAGGGGGATGACAGGGTGGAGGATGACAGGAGTGGAGGATGACGGGGTGGAGGAGGATGACCTTGGGAATTGGAGGATGACAGGGTGGAGGGTGACAGGGGTGGAGGGTGACAGGGTGGAGAACTGACAGGGGTGGAGGTGACAGAGGTGGAGGATGACAGAATTGGAGGATGACAGGGTGGAGGTGACAGGGTGGAGGATGATGACAGGGTGGAGGGTGACAGGGTGGAGGGATGACAGAGGTGGAGGATGACAGGGGTGGAGGGTGACAGGGTGGAGGAGGATGACAGAGGTGGAGGATGACAGGTGGAGAGGTGACAGGGTGGAGGATGCGGCAGGGGTGGAGGGTGACAGGGTGGAGGATGACCAGGGTGGAGGGGATGACCGGGGTGGAGGATGACAGGGTGGAGGATGACAGAATTGGAGGGTGATGACAGGGGTGGAGGGTGACAGAATTGGAGGGGGATGACAGAGTGGAGGATGACAGGTGGCATAAGTGGAGGGGATGACACAAGGTGGAGGATGGCGGGGTGGAGGATGATGACAGGGGTGGAGGATGACGGGGTGGAGGATGACAGGGCGGAGTGAAGATTGGAGGATGACGGGGTGCAGGATGACAGAATTGGAGGAGGATGACAAGTGCAGGATGACAGAATTGGAGGATGATGATGACATAGGGTGGAGGATGACGGGGTGCAGGATGACGGGGTGGAGGATGACAGGGTGCAGGATGACGGGGTGGAGGATGACATAGGGTGTAAGACGACATAGGCTGCAGGATGACACTGGTTGGAGGATGACAAATTACACCTATCTCTCCGGATGTCAGAACTATACCACACACATGTATACAGTATAGGCCTATCACCAGGTGTCAAATACCATCGACCAAATAATGTGTGTCCAAAAATATTTCTCGTATACAAAATGGAATTGAACTACAGAGCTTGTCATTTACATATTCATTCCTGTTACATCGTTAATAATTTAGTATTTCAAGTTTATAGGAGAGAAAAAGTGTTATTGTGTTATTTCATTGTTGATTGGTTCATTTATTTTGGTATAAAGTAAGTGTGTGTGTGTGTGTGTGTGTGTGTGTGTGTGTGTGTGTGTGTGTGTGTGTGTGTGTGTGTGTGTGTGTGTGGTGGTGGTGGTGGTGGTGTTTGTGAGTGTGTTGTGTTATATGTGTGTTTTAGCGTATATATGTGTGTGTGTGTGTGTGTGTGTGTGTGTGTGTGTGTATGTATGTATGTATGTATGTATGAGAGAGAGAGAGAGAGAGAGTCGACAATGAACAATATGACCATCAAGTGACTAATTTACCCTTAAGGACAAACACGCCCTCGGGAATGGCGTCGAAATTGCTCTGAGACTCTACTGTAACTAGAGCTGTTTTCTTCTTGCCAATAAAAAAAAAAAAAATCAAATGAGAAGTAAGACTATTTTAGACTGTAGACCGTAGAGCTGTGACTGGTGTCTGTTTCTCAGTAGTACCGGGAGAGATATGACTGTTAGATTGTGAAGCTCTGACTGGTGCCTGTCTCTCAGTGCCAGCGAGCGAGGCGGGAAATGTCAGATGTGCATTTTTCATAACGTTGAAAGGCTCGCCTTCGGAAAGCAGTACAGTATTGAGCTGTGAGAATGGTAATATTGAGCTCTTTAAATGGTAATATTGAGCTCTTTAAATGGTAATATTGAGCTCTTTAAATGGTAATATTGAGCTCTTTAAATGGTAATATTGAGCTCTTTAAATGGTAATATTGAGCTCTTTAAATGGTAGTAATGAGCTCTTTAAATGGTAGTACTGAGCTCTTTAAATGGTAGTAATGAGCTCTATAAATGGTAGTATTGAGCTCTTTAAATGGTAATATTGAGCTCTTTAAATGGTAGTATTGAGCTCTTTAAATGGTAGTATTGAGCTCTTTAAATGGTAGTATTAAGCTCTTTAAATGGTAATATTGAGCTCTTTAAATGGTAGTATTGAGCTCTCTAAATGGTAGTATTGAGCTCTTTAAATGGTAGTATTGAGCTCTTTAAATAGTAGTATTGAGCTCTTTAAATGGTAGTAATGAGCTCTTTAAATGGTATCTGTTTGGAGTTTGGAATAGCCACTGAAATATTTGCCTCGTTAAAGGATCACATGAAGATTAGTCACCCCATCTTATTGTTTACCTGATAATTAAAGACCTTAACCTAACCTAACTTAACCTCACCTAACCTAACCTTACCTTCACGTGTTCCTTCATATTAAAACTTGGGGAGGCAGGAAACAAGGGTTGGGAAGAGAGGACAAATGGGGTGGTCACAGAAGACACTGATGATGATGACGAGTAGGAAAGGGAGAGGGAAGAAGTAGGAGGGGGAGGAGGAATGATGTAATGAGAAAGCAGAACATAGGAACTAAAATATAGATTGGAAATGGAAAGGGAGGAATAGAGGAAGGAGGTGATGAATAATGAGAGAAAGGAGGGTCTTAATGGAGATGTCAGGTGGAGAATAATTGGATAATAGGAGATAACGTTGTGAAGATGAGAATAAGAGGAATGGAAAAAAAAATAAATATCAAATAAGATGAATGTATGAGGGAGGTGTACGTAAGACCTGATGACTAAGAGAAACAGGAATAGTCTGTCTGTCTGTCTCCCTGTCTGTCAGTGTTTCTGTCTGTCTGTCTGTCACATTAAGGGGAAAACTTAGAGTATATTCAGTAGAAGGTTAAAGGGGTGTAG
>NW_024750920.1:0-128634 GCF_018991925.1 Homarus americanus
CGTCTAGGTATAGTATTTGTATATCCTGTACCGTCTAGGTATAGTGTTTTATACCTGTACAGGTATAGTATTTATATACTTGCATTGTCTATATACATGCTGAACTGTATACCGGCAGGTTATATCAGGTCATACTACAGGTTATATAAGGTCATACTACAGGTTATATCAAGTCATACTACAGGCTATATCAGGTCATACTACAGGTTATATCAGGTCATACTACAGGTTATATCAGGTCATACTACAGGTTATATCAGGTCATACTACGGTTATACACGATATCAGGTCATACTACAGGTTATATCAGGTCATACTACAGGTTATATCAGGTCATACTACAGGTTATATCAGGTCATACTACAGGTTATATCAGGTCATACTACAGGTTATATCAGGTCATACTACAGGTTATATTAGGTCATATACAGGTTATATCAGGTCATACTACAGGTTATATTAGGGTGCCAATTTGGGTGTTCTTTTGTGACACTTACGGTTATAATTTGTTCACTAACCTAACAACCAAATCTAACCTAACCTAACCTAACTCTCCCTAATATAATCTAACCTAACCTACTTTTAACTTAACCTAACACACATAGCTCAGCCTAACCTAATGTAACCTAGCAACCTAGCCTATACATTATCCTAACTTAATCTAACCTACTGTAACCTACTTTAACCTAACCTAACCTGACTTAACCTACATGTAACCTAACCTAGCATGATCTGACTTGCTATAACTTAATATAACCAAATCTATCATAATATAATCAAGTGTAACCTAATGTAACTTAACCTAGTGTACCTAACTTAATCCAGCCCAACTTAACCCAGGTGTGTTTATCAATTACCGTTATCTACCGTTATTACCGTTATCTACCGTTATTGCTATTAACCGTTATTACCGTTATCTACCGTTATTACCGTTATATAACAAACTATCATTATGACAGTTATCTACTTATAAGTTCGTTATGACCGTTTTAACCGTTGACTCTTTCTACGGATATGAAAGTTTTACCGTTGCCCTTTCTTTACCGTTTAAACTTTATTAGCCGTTAAGACATTTAAGGTCATTAATTAACATTATGACCGTTAAGAGCTGTTAACTTTTGGCCGTTATTTAACATTATAACAGAAACTTATATAGTCGTTATAAGTCATAGCGCTTTGACCGTTTAAAGTTCATATAACCGTTATGTCTGTTATAAAAGTGCGTTGAAGTTACTGTTATGACCGTTAGTGACCGTTAGTAACCGTTAGTAACCGTTATAGTAAATGTTATTAGCATTATTAACCTGAAGTGCGTTATGATTTTCTTACGGCTATGACCGCTAAATCCGTTAGTAACCGTTAAATGGTTATTGGACCGTTATTATCCGTTAAGGCCGTTATTATCCGTTAAGACCGTTATTATCCGTTAAGACCGTTATTATCCGTTAAGACCGTTATTATCCGTTAAGACCGTTATTATCCGTTAAGACCGTTATTATCGTTAAGACCGTTATTATCCGTTAAGACCGTTATTATCCGTTATTACATATATTAGCCTTTATTAACTGCTAAGAAAGTTATTGGCCGTTAAGAGCGTTATTGATTATATCAGTTGTGACCGTTATTAACCGTTATTAACCGTTATTAGCCGTTATGAACTTATCCGTCAGTCATTACGTTTATTAGCAGGTTAAAGGCAATTATTAACCGTTAAGACCGTTATACTGCAATGATTAATTAGTTATGTGATATGGCTGTTATTAATGGATGTGCCTATCTGTTGTTGACCGTTATTAACAGATCATATTGTCAATAACTGTTATGACCGTTTTATCCCGTTAACACCATTTACCTTAAAGACTGTCATTAACTGTAACGAGTTATGAATCATCCTTACCGTTACTCACTTCTGTTATAAGTAATTTATTTATTACCGTTGCAGACTTACTACCGCTGTGAACTGACCGTTATTACCGTTTTGGTTGACGATGAGATGGGAGTGGTGCCGGGAGCCAACAGCCACGTGGTCAGCAGGAGGTGTTGACGGCGCGGTGTCACGACGCAAACTAAGCTCCTCCGCCCCTCACCACCACCTTTGCGCCATTACTCTTGCCACCCGCCCACACTAAGGGTAATATTTCCAGCCTCTCTTTCCTTCCACGTAGTTTTGGAATAAGGCGTAGTGTATGGACTCTAATTCCCTGATAGTCGCCAAATACGATACCATAGGTGTTTTGGAGTGGAGTAAAAAGGCTCGAGAATTGGGGTGTCTGGTGTGGGATGAAATCGACCCGCCACCAGCCTCACCTGGCTAGATAGATGTGCGCTACGGCGTCCTTCTTGCACGGACTCTCTCTGCGGCTCCAGCCAATGAGTGAACTGACTACGTCCTCCCGGCCAATCAGCCGTCGGCACGGACGACAGCCAACCAATAAGAACGACTAAACACGCTTGGCCATTCACCAGCCGATCACTGAGCACAATCAACCAGTCAGTGAACGAGGTGTTAGTAATTGACCAGTTAGTGACCAGCAAGAATAATAACACCAATGAAAACTCAGATACAATAATACTTTTATGTTTTAATTCAAGGATAATTAAAGCAACCGGCAACCTGTCCTTAATAGAGTACGTCTGTCAGTAGCTGTAAACACGTCTCCTAAGTCCTCTTTCCCTCTTGCTAAGGGTGCAGGTAAGTGCTTTAACATGGTGAGATTACTACTACTACTACATACACTCTTACTATCATAACTACTACTACTATCATAACTACTACTACTATCATAACTACTACTACTATCATAACTACTACTACTACTATCATAACTACTACTACTATCATACTACTACTACTATCATAACTACTACTATTCATAACTACTACTACTATCAACTACTACTACTACTATCATAACTACTACTACTATCATAACTACTACTACTATCATACTACTACTACTACTATCAAACTACTACTACTATCATAACTACTACTACTATCAACTACTACTCTATCATAACTACTCTACATCAACTACTCTACTATCATAACTACTACTACTATCACTACTACTACTATCATAACTACTACTACTACTATCATAACTACTACTATCATAACTACTACTACTATCATAACTACTACTACTACTATCATAACTACTACTACTATCATAACTACTACTACTATCATAACTACTACTACTACTATCACAACTACTACTACTATCATAACTACTACTACTACTCTCATGAATAATATGTAAACAAAATTCATACTCATACTCTTGCTCATAAACATACACTCATAAATGCATACCATTGATCATTCACTCATACACCCATTCATAAGCTTATACACTCAAATACTCAGCCATACACCTAATACACTCATACCCTCGATCATCCATTCATACACTCACTCACAAAATCATTTATACATTCATACAGTGATTCATACACTCACAAACACACATACTAACTCTTACACAAATACACTCTCAGGTTTATTTCACACATACACTCATACCCATTCATACACTCATATACACACACTTACACTCAACCATGAACTCACTAATACACTCATACACCTTATACACTCGTACACTCCTCATACACTTACCCACGCATATACTCATTCATACACTTAATCATACACTCACTATACAGAAAACACCACTTAACACCCATACACTCATACACTCACACATACACTCTTGCACTCCACACATACACTTACACATACACTCATACCTCCATACTCTTGCACTCACATATACACTTACACATACACTCATACACTCACACATCACTCTTACACTCACATACACTTTACTCATACACTCACATACACTCACACATACACTTACACATACACTTTCCCACACTCACACATACACTTACACATACACTCATACACTCACACATACACTCTTACACTCCACACATACACACTTACACTCATACACTCACACATACATACACATACACTCTTCCACTCCCACACATACACTCTTCCCTCACACATACACTCTACACTCAGACATACCTCTTCCACTCCACACATACACTCTTACACTCCACATACACTCTTACACTCACACATACTCTTACACTCACACATACACTCTTACACCCCACACTCACACATACACTCTTACACTCCATACACTCTCCACACATACACTCTTCCACTCACACATACACTTACACTCACACATACCTCTTACACTCCACATACACTCTTACACTCACACATACACTCATACACTCACACATACACTCTTCCACTCACACATACCTCTTCACTCACATACACTCTTACACTCACACTCACTCACACTCTTACTCACATATACACTTCCTTCCTCTCAACACTCACACATACCTCCACACACTCACTCTTACACTCCACATACACTCATACCTCCCATACACTCATCCACACTCATACACACACACTCACTCTTACATCTCATACACTTGCATTCATACACTCATATACCTCATACACTCACACATACACCCATCATACCTCATACACTCACTCTTACACTCACATATACACTCATAGACTCACACATACACTCATCATAAACTCATACCTCCACACATACACTCATCATACACTCATACACTCCACATACATCATCACTCATACCACCATACACTCACACACTCCTCTTACCTCCACACTCACACATACACTCTTACACTCACACATACAATCATACACTCACATACACTCTACCTCCACATACACTCTTACACTCACACATACCTCATACATTTACACATACACTCTTACACTCCATACCCTCTTACACTCCACCCTCTTACACTCCACACATACAATCATACACTCACACATACATCATACACTCCACACATACCATCATACACTCACACATACACTCTTACACTCACACATACTCTTACACTTATACATACCTCCTACCTTACACATACATCTTACACTCCCACACATACAATCATACACTCACACATACCATCATTACCACACCATCATACACTCACACATACCTCTACACTCACACTCTTACATACATACCTCCTACACTTACCACTCATACACTCACATACCATCATACCTCCACCCACCATCATACCTCCCTACACCTCTACACTCACCTACACTCTTACACTTATACATACCTCCTACACTTACCTCACACATACAATCATACACTCACATACCATCTACACTCACACATACCACTACACTCCACACACATCCTACACTCACACATACACCCTTACACTCACTCTTACACTCATACATACAGCTGAGGACCATCTACAACGCCTTTATTCTTCCCAAACTAACGTATGCGTCACCAGCCTGGTCGTCTTCTCTCAACTCCCCAACAACGTCGGCTAGAGAAGGTACAGAAAGGGCCTGCAGAATCATGCTCGGCGCAGAATACTCCGGCAACACCAACGCTCTCTCTCCACCCTGGAATGCCATCCCTCAGTAACCTCACCACCAAGCACTGGAAGGTTTGGCCGTGGACTACTACCACCGCCATCGCCACCTCTGCCCCCCACCCATCGCCGCAGTCGCCACTACAACAAAATTCAGCCCATAAGAGCCCGCACCGATAGATATAAGAACAGCACCATCCATCTATTGTTAAAATAATAAACAATTCCTGATTTATGTACTGTACAGCCCTGTAAATGTGTTCAATGCATATTATATCATTATGTCTAAATCAAATGTAAGTCTGTATATTTTCAGCCACCGGCACCGCTCTATTAATAAACCGTTTATTTATATATTTGTTACATACACTCTTACACTCACATACACTCTTACACTCCACCACCCCTTACACTCACTCTTACTCCACACATACACTCTTACACTCACTCTTAACTCACCACACACACTCTTACACTCACACATACACCTTCCTCACATACACCCTTACACTCACTCTTACACTCCACCTCTTGCACTCCACCCTCTCACACTCCTCCACATACCTCTTACACTCACACATACACACTTACACTCCACTTACCTCACTCTTACACATACACTCTTACACTCACATACCCTTACCTCACATACACTCTCTTACACTCCATACATACACTTACCTCACATCTCTTACACTCACACATACACTCACACATACCTCTTACACTCACTCTTCCACCACCCTTACACTCACATACACTCATACACTCACACATACACTCTTACACTCACACATACCTCTTACACTCACATATACACTCTTACACTCACACCTAACACCCTTACACTCACTCTTACCTCACACAAACACCCTTACCTCCTCTTACTCACATACACCCTTACCTCACACATACACCCTTATCTCCACACATACACCCTTATACTCACACATACACCCTTACACTCACACATACCTCTTACACTCACACATACCTCTTACACTCCACACATACACTCTTACACTCCACATACCTTACACTCACACATACACTCTTACTCCCATATTACACTCTTACACTCATACTCTTACACTCACATCTTACCTCCACTTACACTCTTACACTCACACATACACTCTTACTCACATACCTCTTACCTCATCTTACCTCACATACCTCTTACACTCACATACACTCTTACACTCACACACATCTTCACTCACACTCTTACACACTCACTCTTACACTCACATACACTCTTACACTCACACATACTCTTACACTCACACATACACTCTTCTCACACTACACTCCACTTACACTCACTCTTACACTCACACATACCTCTACACTCCCACTCTACCTCACCTCACTCTATACACACACATACCTCCACACATACACTCTCTCACATCTCTTACACTCACACATACCTCTTATACTCCCCACACATACACTCCTTACACTCACACACACTCTTACACTCACTCTTACCTCCCACACATACTCTTACCTCCCACATACACTCTTACACTCACACATACACTCTTACACTCCTCTTACACTCACACATACCTCTTATACACACATACACTCACACATACCTCTTACACTCACACATACACTCTTACCTCACACATACCTCTTACACTCACACATACACTCTTCACTCACTCTTACACTCACACCTTACACTCTTACTCACACTCTCCACACTCCACACATACACTCTTACACTCACACATACACTCTTACACTCACACACTTCACTCACACATACCTCTTACACTCACACATACATCACACTCACACACTCACTCTTACACTCACACCACACTCACCTCACTCTTACTCACACATACACTCACTCATACACTTCAGGTCATCTTCAGGTAGCTGGGCGGTGTCATGCGCGACTCACTTAACTAAACTTTAAGTTCATTATGTAGATGACCTGAACTTGTCTTACTGCCTCCTAACTGGTGATGCGAGAACCTATCTAACTGACTCATGACTGATGGATTCTCAAGGTTCCTACGTTAGAACTGACATAGACGAATATTTTTTAATAATTATAATAAGATAATAAAATAACACCAATAAAATAATAATAATAATAATAATAAATAATAATAAGTGATAATAACTAGAACAACAACAACACAACAACATCACCTTAAAAACAAAACACTTAACTACTCATAAAGAAAAAAGGAAAAAATTGGATTATTTCCTTATATTATTATTTTATATTAAGAAAATGCCTTAGAAATTAGGACTCAAAGTGGTCATCAGGCTTGAGTAAGCAGAGTAATTCCCCCAGCTATTTCTATGCTGTGTGTGTGTGTGTGTGTGTGTGTGTGTGTGTGTGTGTGTGTGTGTGTGTGTGTCTGTGTGTGTGTGTGTTGTGTGTGTGTGTGTGTGTCTGTGTGTGTGTGTGTGTGTGCTGTGTGTGTGTGTGTGTGTGTTATATGTACATGTGGTATGTACTGCTTCATCGATGTTATAGGGTTTGAGTTAGGTTTTAATGGAAGAAGTCAGTTTTAGTTAGGGTAGGAGTTAGGTAAGTTGGTTTTAGTTGAGTGAGTTAGGTTAGTTATATTTAGGGTGGTCAGTTTTAGTTGAGGATGATTAGTTATATTTAGGGTAGGTCAGTTTTAGTTAGGCAAAGGTTAGTTATATTTAGGATGAGTTCAGTTTTAGTTAGGGTGAGTTAGTTGTATGTTAGGTGGGTGAGGTAGGTTGAGTTGATCCAAGTCCAACAACATTGACACGGTTCTCGTCCAGCAAGTTAAGCAACATTGGGTCTGGTTAGTGCTTGGATGGGTGACCCTGCAAACACCAGATGATGTTGGCATAAAAAGTTAGGTTTAGTCGGGTTAGGTTTTGTTAGGTTAGGCCGCCAGCACCAGATGTGCAAACCCTCTATAAACTCGATTCTCGTGCATACATTTTTAACAGGAGTGCTTTTGTACAGATTAGAAAAAAACTATAGGTGTTGTTTTGGGAAAGTTAGTACATACTGACTCTACAGACTCTTCATCACTGATTACAACAGGTAAACGGAAGGTAACATGTAATAATATGTATCAGTTTAAGGTCACTAACTGCTTCAAGTTGGACTGTGGTTGAACAGACGCCGGGGCACCTGTTGTGCAGCACCAAGTTGCATTCTTACACCGATGTGTTGTGTGATATTTATTCAACTTGTGGAAGTCCCTGTTCGAAACAAACTACTGTACCCGCTTATGGCGTGTCACAGTAAACCTCTGTATCACTATTAGTGTTGAGCTTTCTGGAAGATCCGTTAAAGTTATCAAAAGTTGAAGAATATAATAATAGTTTGCCATAATATGTTTGCTCAGTAATAGTTTACACGAGTGATCTGACCTCAAATACCTGACAATATTTCTTCACTAAAATTATAAAAAATAAAGTAATTATTCACGACTTCACAGCCGCTGATTTTTTCATAAAAACAATTTAAAACGCTGCAATTTCACTGTGTTTTATAGCGGCAACTGTCGTAGTTATCGCAAATGTTAAAACTATTTATTAAGTTCAAGTTAACCTAATATAACTTAAAACCTAACCTAACCTAACCTAATAACCTAACCTAGCATAACTAAACACCTGCCGTGAGAACTAACTGTTACTGAGACAGGGGTAAGCGGCAGTTAAGTCCTCCATATTTATCACTTAAGTAGAGATCACTTATTTTCACTTAACAGAGATAATTAATTTTCATAAGCAATATAACTCTGATCCACCCACTCCCAGTGTCATGGTCACACTGATGGCTGGTCTGTTTGGTTCTTGTTATACTTCACGCCCGCAGAACATGTGGATAACTGGTTAGTTATCAGTAATGGTGTCATCGGCCGGTGGGCCTGCCAGTCTGGCTGATAGTGCCACACTGGACGGAGTGCAGAATGGTAGGAGAAGCGCCGACAGTCAACAAGCAGACTATCTACTGGAGAGACAGGCAGAGCCCTCTTATAACTATAAAAAAGCAATGAACACCAGCAGGTCGAACACCGCCATCTGTTTATCACACAAAACTATTTTCGTGTATACGGGTTTACTGTACTACCCCGAGGAATGTATTTACTTTCGGTTTCTCTGCCTCTCTCATATATATATATATATATATATATATATATATATATATATATATATATATATATATATATATATATATATATATATATATATATATATATATATATATATATATATATATATATATATATATATATATATATATATATATATATTTATTTATTTATTTATTTATTTATTTATTTGTTTATATATAGAAAGGTATGTACATTGTAACCAAGTCAAACAATTAAGTAAAAACATTTGAAATTATACATCACGTACACTTGTATAAATCATTCGGTGATACTTACATCTCTGTAAGTAAAATAAATATATAAATTTCAAAGACTACTGGTGAGTTACTTTTGCAAGTTTTCTGTTTCTTCCTTGTACAATATGAAGAACTGCCAATTGTTTTCCTTTTTCTAATTGTCTTCATTGAAATTTTTCCAAAGTAATAGTCTCACTGTTATATACTTGGCTTAAGTTCATTGGCCACTTCACAAATTCTATTTCTTGGGACATTTCTGTCCTGAATTAACTCTACTAACTTTTGTCTAATATTTTCCTTGAACATAATTTCACTTATATATTATCTTGGAAAATCTTATCGTAATGTTTAAAAAATAAAACCTATCATGGCAATGTCTTCCAAAAGATACAAAATGAAACATGTTGCTCCATCTGCATTTATTGCCATTCCAATAATACAGTACACACCTCTTAGGTTCTCATGCAAACAGAACCTTGACTTTGGTTTTCTACCTATACAATTATTTTCTGAAAAGTGGCTGCATACTATATGGCTCTTGTTTAAATTTTCCTAAAGTCTTTTGCATATTCAATGCTCTCAGCCATGCATGACATCTGAAAACTACAATTTAAAATGACAAACAGTAATATACAGGGTAGTAAATAACATGTCTCTATTTTTATTTCAGTTTCAGTTAGGACAATTTTTATATAATTCCTAGTTAACAATGCTCTAAAAATGAAGTAAAGAAGCTGAATATGGAATATCAATGTCCATTAGATATGATATATTATTGTAAGTTATTTAAAAATCCTCATCTTTCATAATTATCAGTCAATAGTGTTTGAAAAAGTGCTACAGTACTAGGAGAACTTATCATAAATGTGAGTGAGATGGACAATTTACCATTAATATTCAGTGCACTGTATCAAGTCCTCGTGGAATATGATTCAAATTTATTTTAGAAAGTCTGCTCTAGTTGTCATGGGCCTCATATATGTGAGACAGCTGCTAATTGAGTATCGTTATGAATGACACATGCTTATCAACCTGACTCATATATTTCTTATGATATCTACTGTGTACAGTTAACATGTATTTTTGTGAATATTTAATTAAAGTCATCCTTCGCTTTCCTTATCCTTTGGAAATACATAACTCTTTTGACGGTTACATATGAAACACCGATGGCCTCTTATCCTATATTAAAATTGGGTCACTTATGTAAACATGCAGACTACAAATTCATTTGACAACTATCGTCATCTATTGAAGCCACGCAGAACTTAGGTAAATGCTCTGGCGTTTTTCCCCCCCTCTCCTGTCTTCCCCATCAATAGTCTTGGGTCATCAAAGGCACTAGTTGTCTTGCTAAATTCTTCAACCTTTTTCTTTATCATGTTCAGTTTGTGTTCCGTTGCAGTATATTAAGAAATAATATTAATAAAATCAATATAAATAGATGTGTGAAAGAAATCTATCAGGTGTCGTATATCATCATAATAATAAGTATAGTATAAGTATAGGAAATTTATAGGTGTAAATTGAACAGGTTTAGAAAGTCATGATAGTACAGTCCTTAAGATATATCTGCCGAGGTAGTAACACACATATGATATGATTCATTACAAATGTTACTGTTAATATTAAAATTAATACTGATATTAATATTATCACAACCATAGGAATCTTTTCGTGTTTATATGACGTACTGTACTGTAATAGGGCAGACAATGGCAGTATGTCGAACTGACTCACTTGGTGAGACTCCATTGAAAAAGTTAAAGGTAATTAGAAGTTAGGTAAATTTATCATCACATTTAGGCTAAGGTACTGTATATACACACACTAATATTATGATCGTCCTTAAATAAGTTGTAGTGGCCAGAAGACTGGTTGAGGGCGTGACTCACAGCAGCTCTCAGCGTCAGAGTCTGAGGGGCAACACTGTCACTGGTGGTGGTCCTCTAACGACTATCACCTATTATCAAGTGCTATTGTTAGGTTGGGATAACAACTATTAATTATAAAAAATAAACTACTATGGGTTCAATTCAAGAGACAGAAACCCGGCGTTTGCCACTGTCTGACCGGTCTCCTTGTTCTTATAGACTGACGATGGTGGGTTTTTTGGAGTCTTGGAATTCCTCTGTTCCCCATACATTATCCAGGAGAGAGTGGAGGCAGCTGGTCAGCAGGGGTCCTCCTGTTTTATACCTGCTGAGTTTGCACCAGGTCCTGTGGCTTTGTTATTTTTCATCGGTTTGATGGTAGTAGCTACCTCATCCATGGATGGAGGATTGTTGAGGTGTGCCAGCTCTGGGTGCTAGGGGCATGCTAGGTATGCAGGACAAAATAAATAAACTCAACAAGTAGATGCACCGGATACGTGAACCCCAGTGAACTTCATGTCAGTCTTCTAAACGGGCGTAGCGTCACGCCTGTGGCTGCATGAGGACGAACTCGATGTGTGCGATCGTAAAATTCACTTCAATAGAGCTCTATGAGCTTTAAAATCCTTTCATTCAATTGAGTTAGTGTTTGAGTGTGTGAGGGTGTTTAAATGTGCATTTGTGTCATGGTCCTTGTATGGGTAGTAATTTCAACACTTAATTATTCGTTTTGTGACGACCCCACTTTCTCACCGATTACTTCCATTGCTGGTTACCAGCAGCCAAGGTCGTATGTACAGAAGCAGTAGATATCTACAGGAGTCGTCAATTACCACTGGCTGTCCTGCCTCGGTGATCGGTATCAGTGTACAGACAAACAACTGGCAGGTAGATTTCCACCTGGTCACAGAAACACACTTGTGCACTGAAGTATTCTTTAATAAGCACTAATTATTCACAACATTGCTCACAGGTAATGTCATCACAGCTCGGCATAACAATAACCGTCCACAAAACATGTGCGACTAATGCGTTACCCATAGAAAGACTTATTTTTCTCTAGCGAGAGGTATTATCCGTTTTCTTCTAAAGTTTTGGTGTCACTATTACAATGTAAAGTTAAATTTAAGAGATAACCTATGAGTAGCCATAAGTCAGATATAAGTGAGATAAAGCATTCAAGATGTATTGAGTATATATTTGAAAGTGTCATATATCTTTATGTGTAGAGTACATAGTGTTAAGAAATGTTTTTGAGTGTTCAGTTTCCAGGTGGAAACAATTTATGTTCGGTGAATTATGAGATGACTGTTCAAAACTGCAGTTAATTTCCTTGAGTTGCAGACCTCAGAATATCTGGAAGTAGTGCTGTCAGTTTGTAGTTAAGATTCTCAGCTGTCAATGGTAGACACTTTGAAATGTAACTTATACCCATGGACCTGGCGGATGTAATGTATTGCCATTCTAGGCACTTGACATGAGTTTAATTCTGAACATTGGTCCTGTTGGCATGAATACTTGTTTGGCTGACGTGGAAGACCAAGTGACGGAGTTGTATCAGTGTTAACATAAATTTGGCCAAATCTTAGTGAACCCGAAGTGGTTCATAGGTGGATGTTCTGGTAAAGTGTCCGGTATTCAACTAAATTTTCAATAAACTATCTTTATTGTATGTTAGGCGTATCATTTCTTTCCATTAAAATAAAGTAAAATTAAGTACTGAAGGATTTCTGAATTGTAAGTAAAAATAAAAGGGAAGTAAATTCGGCAAACAAAAATGGCAGACATCATTCAGAACTTAGACCCTTAGCATTTACCTGTGATAAACTCTGATAGGAAGAATAGCACAGATCTTCCTTGTACAAACTGTATAAAATAGTGTGTAATAATTAGAAAACACCCAATTGTACAACAGCTCACCAGTGATAAACTCTCTTACCAATTCAGTGATGGAAAATGGAGACACCAACATTACTCTTATAAAAGGTAGAAACTATAAGAACATTAAATCAATAACTAGAACAAGTTATCCTCACATATGCTTTATATTACCACGCAATTAATGTTTTGTGATTGAGTTGTTCCTTATCACCTGGGGCCATTTAAACACTTATGGTGGAGCCCTGGGCAAACCTCTGCTGGTAAGCCCGGGTTCCTCTCACTGCTGCACCCAAGCCTGACCACCAAAAGCTTCTCTGACCTGACCATTACATGATATACTGTAGTCATGACCAGGAAGGCACTGCAGTGGGCCTGGCTTGGGCTCAGGGTAACTGTCGTTAAAATACAGGATATGATTGAGCCTGATGTAATAGATATGACTCCAGTAAATAAATAAGAAATAAAGTGTGTACATTATATTTAATTCATGGTGAGAACGATACAAATCATTTGGTAGTTGGTACACATACAGTACACCAATATTAGTTGGCAAATATTTCCATGACTTAACATAACACTTCATCATTTATGACTTTCAACAACTATTATTCCTGTACTTGAAGGAACAGAGCCTAATTTTTATTTAAAAATTTATCCTTAAAACACTCAATGTAGTACAAACATATTACTAAATGATACAATTGGGATTGGTGGTAATGGTCTCAGCTACACTGCCAGTAGTTGAACGAGGACGACTTGTTGCCTCCATTTGTTGAACAAGGACAACTTGTTCCTCCAGTAGATGAACAAAGACAAGTGTTCCTCCAGTAGATGAACGAAGACAATTTGTTGCCTCCAGTAGATGAATAGAACAACTTGTTCCTCAGTAGTTGAACAAGGACAACTTGTTCCAGTAGTTGATTGTGAGGTCTTGCTTTCCCTCCCGTTTTGAACGAAGACATTTGTTCCTCAGTAGTTGAATGAGGACAACTTGTTCCTCCCATATTTGAACGAGGACAATTTGTCCCTCCAGTAGTTGAACAAGGACAACTTGTTCCTCCAGTAGTTGATTGAGGATAACTTGTTCCCTCTCAGTTGACGAGGACAATTTGTTCCCTCAGTAGTTGACGAGACAACTTGTTCCTGGTTGTTGTTGCCTCCAGATGAAGCGGCTCAGTAGTTAAAAAATTCCTAAAGCTCACAGTAATTATAAAAAAAGGATGGACAGTTGAAGGTTGGGATGAAAATACAACAGTTCTGATTAAAAGTTTTCATTACAAGTTTTACATCTGATGAAGGTAATAAAACAATAGGGAGACACAAGCAAGCCACTATACCAGGATGTTCTACAGGAGTTTGGACATTTTAACACAACAAATAATAATGTTTATAATGTTCACCAAGAAAGTGCCTGCTTATTCATAAAACTTTCTGGTTGTTATTAAACCTTTTGGTTTTGATATTAAACTTTCTGGTTGTAGCAAAAACTGATAAAGATAGATACACAATATAAACTGAAGGTGATGAACAAGTTAAGCGATTAAGTACATCCCATACACTTGTTAACCTTAAGCGCCGTCACATACAGAGGTGGTCCAGTCACTCAACATTTTCACTCCAGTACAAATGTATCGGTATGGTTGACAGTTTAGGGTCCATTATCCGCCACTCGAGATATTTTCAGCTTTCAGTCCGTCGGTATAAATGTATTATTAGAACGCTAAACAAGTCTCCACCGCATCTTAGGTCCCTTTCCGCCACTTTCCGCGTGTGTGTATTCTGTCATTGGTTTCCCCCGATGCCACAGGTGCCGATGCCGACTCTACCATTACGCGCGTCGGCGTTGCAAAGATCGACTTCTTCGTCCCCTTCAGCTTCTTGGTCTGTAATATAAAGATGGTGTTGAGGGAAGAAATGATTGAGCTTAGTAAGGAGAGAAATAAGGTTATATTAGGTTAATGAAAAAAAAACTTAGCCCTCTAACTTTGGTGGGTTAGGTTAACATTCACGGTCTTGGATGCAACTGACATGTCTGAAAGGTTGCACTACGCTCAGATCTTGAACTCACCGGTTTGCATCCACAAGCTACAAATAATTGTATAAAAAAATAAAAATAAAAAAATATAAAAAATATCACCATGGAAGCATGTAATTTGGTCACATTACAGGTTGTAGCATAAAGATCCATGGTAAATGTACTGTACACTCTCAACAAAATTTTCTCCAACACCTGGGCACAATGGATGTGAGAATGAGCAGAATGCAGCTTGTCATCTCAGAATTGTTTCTGATTCTCCGTTCATTTTTCAGATTGCATTGGTTATAGTGTCGAGAAGTTTTTGGTAGAGTACTCCCACCCTCTTGGTCATTTCACCATGATAATTTTATTCAAATTCACATTTCCATCTAGATTACATTGTGTGTGTGTGTGTGTGTGTGTGTGTGTGTGTGTGTGTGTGCATGCGCACACAAGGTGGTGTCATGCATCTAGTGTTAAGGGCAAGCACTGCTTGCTCCCTCTCGCTTTCAATTACATCGCTGGCTAGCCCTGTGGTGAACAAGGAAGCAACTTGCATAAGTCTTCCCCTACCAGTACACAGCCTCTTCACTATCAAGACCCTGCTGTGCTTCCTCATGGCAACACACGGTAACTGGGTGCCTCGTGGACCCAGGCTAGACCAGCACCGGATCTCGAGTAGCAGTGGGTCCCAAAGGAATGCAGGTCCACTGGCATGTGGGCACATCCTGGTGCCTACCAACACTGCCCCACTGCTTGCGGATTAACCTTGGTTGGTATAAAGGCTCACGGGAGTAAACCCGAGCTGAAAAATCTGTGGTGGAGCTCCGCATCAGGCCTCTTTAGTCTCCTCCAGAACCAACGTCGGTGACATCCTTAATAACTCGTATCATTGTATCATAGCTGGATGATCGTCATATTCGATTCAGGTGACTGCATATTTTGGATAATTGTTGGGAATATTTGGTGACATTTCCTTCAGTTTAGTGAATATTGTGATACCAACTGTAAATAAACCCCATTATCATCCTCATCATACCTTGTTGAGTGCTCAGGAGAAATAAAAACTAAGTCTGCAATTCATAGTAATAATAATAGGGGACTTAGATACCTCTGAAAGTGAAGAGTATGAGGGTTGTTGTGTGGAGTGGTAGAGGCTACAAACAGCAACGTCTCAACTCTAAAGACCATTCAGTGCAGCAATATTGGGTTAATTCCTCCTACCTCCCTTTAAAGAAATTTAATTATTTGCTGCAATGTTTATGGTGAGTACAGTATGCCCCCAAGTTCGAGGATTTTACTTTGTGGTTCTCGGTTATTCACGGATGACATCCTGGATGTACCCAAGAATGTCTGTGGGTAGTTTTAAAGTTGCCGAATTTTAAGTGGCTGGGACAGGAGCCATTCATTCTAGAGACAGTAATTTCCTTTATCTGTGTTGTAAATATGTGTGTGTGTGTTTATATATATATATATATATATATATATATATATATATATATATATATATATATATATATATATATATATATATATATATATATATATATATATATATATATATATATACATATACAAATACTACAGGTAAAAGAAATAATTGTCCTAAGGGCAAACACATAAAGGGAATGTACATTTCTTTGTACACACATAAAAATGTAACCCCCGTCCACAAATGTTTGAGAACCTAACCCCACGAATCTGGGGCCCCCTGTACTAGTAACATCGCCATTAGCTGGAATCTCCTGCCCCCGAACTCTCCAATAGCCGTTCTGAGCCTAAGAACAAATTTCCGAGAGATTGCAGTACACCCAATATGACCCCACGCAAGGCGCCATGAGTGGCCTAGCTGCATGGATTCTTACTCCATATTTTGCTGCCATTGTAGAAGATTGTTCTCTAGTTACTGTTGTGTTGTACAGTAGTGTACAGTCAGACACAATCAGCCAACAATAGTGTTAAAGCAGTGTTAAGACAAAAGTGATTAGAGTTATGTATACTGTACTGTACAAACAGCAAGTGTGAAAGTACCACATACTGTACAGAAACAGGGAAACACTGGAGCACATTAGCTTTTGTCTTTATTCAAGACATCTTCAGATCAGTAACATGAGACCACTAACACCTCACCCCAGTGAAAATAAAAGTCACTGAGCAGCCAATATCTCAGATTTTAGTTGGCTGTGAGAGGGAATTCTAGGTAGTGGGGCCAAGGACCATGAGTGTGTTAGGTTAGGTTAACTGACAAAAGACTTACCCTCTAACTTTAGTGGAGAAAGCTACTTGGCCTTGTCTGCCCATGGGCTTCCCTATCTGCTTCAGACGTCGTGCTTTCGCTGTTTCCTTTCTTGGCTTGTTGACGCTGGGCTTCAAGTTGTTTTCTTCTGTAAGGATAAAATACAAGCACCCAGCTGTGTATATGAAAGCATCACATGTTAACCCCTGCCTTATTACTGCTCATGATTTAACACCCTTATGCTAACCAAACTTAACCACATATGTACAGGCTCTCTCTGCTGAATAAAATTGCCTGGCATTTGCCAAATAAAATATTAAGTGGTATCCCCATATTAAAGGTTAACCTAACCGATCACTAAACTACCCTAACCTTATGCTAACCTGACCTAATGTAACTTAACTGAAGCCATCCTAACCTAACCTATGTAAACCAAACCTAACCTACGTTAACCAAAAGCTAAACCGACAAAACATTATGAACAATTAACTGTGTCTGAGTTTACAAACATGATCTGTGTATGTAATTTATATAGCTACCCATTTGAGGAGGACATACAGTGGGTATGAAGTAATGCAAACATTGTCAACATTGTTCACCTACAGTATGTTTGATTTGAGTAATGTATAATTTGGTGGTGTAAAAGAACATTTCTATTACAATATCATTAAAATGGATGTTATTGCATGAAGTACAGTACAGTGGAGTAGAGGCATTCCCCAATTTATAAAAGAGCTCCAATCAATTTTTCATTATCAGAACACACTGTTTCTTCGGCCTCCCATTGTAAAAGTTGAGATAAGTTCAAAAATAAAATAAATATATAAAAATCCTCAAAGTGTCTTCAAATGCCACAAAACATGTTTCAGTGTACAGTAAACCCTTGTTATTCACAGAGGTTAGGTTCCAAGGAATGGCATGAATAGGCAAAACCGTCAACAGCAACTTATACTACCTTAGTGCACTACTGTATACCAATACCAAACAACCGCGCAGCACTCATGTCCTTATTTTAACTTATCTAATAATTCAACTTTCTTTGTCAGAGTCATCACTGGCTTCTACCTTTGAAATTTCATTCCACTAGCATCACTAGCACTGACACTAGGCAGTCTTTTCAGGGCCATTTCACACAAACACTAAAGTTTTGAGCACAACACAAGAGATACTGCATAATGGTTGAGCACAAACAAGAGAGAGGAGACACAGCGACATGGGTGACTCGTTGTGCTGCAAATAGTCAAACTGCAAATCATAAACCAGCAAATAACAATGGTTTACTGTACACAATGATTATTGGTCAATAATAAACATAACTGTTGTAGAGTACTGTACAATATTAGTTTTCTGTCTGTGCTGTACTTATGAGAAACTGGATGAGATCATCATCTATTATACAGTAATATTCCTGATAGCTGGACCTTTTCGATCCCTGCAACTTCTGAATGTGCAATTTTTCCGGTATAAGAACTCATCTCAATTCCTGAAATCTCTCGAACACAGAAACATTCTGCACCAATTGTTCTGGCAATTGGGATAATTCCTGTAATAATAACCTGGAAACTAATCTTCAGATAATCCAATTTCTAATCAGACTTACTGCAATCACTTACTTATTTTTTTCAGATTCTGATGAGAAGCCTGGGTGATGTTGTCCCCGCTTCCTGGGATCTCTCTTTAAGCAAGGAGAGTTTTGTGACGTCAGATTCTCGTAGCCCCTGAAACTGACCGCTACAAGGCCATCGTCTGTTATGGCATCGATAACTTCGCGCCGTACCTGCAAAATGGTACCAATTAATACACTGTTGCTTCTTCTTCTTCTAAACATAAAATACAAACCTAACCCAACCCATATATGAGGGCTCTAGATCCCCTGTGAGAGTAATGGAGAGAAAAGTGAGGAATGTAAAGTGAAAGTAAGGAGCCGGAGGCAATATCACAGTAACCTGTACTTTAAAACTGGTCTGCCCTAGAAGTTGTTGTATTGCTGATGACTTATATAGTGCTGAGAGCAGATAGTATTGTAGAGACAGTAGAGAAATTTGAGAAAAGAAGGCTAGAATGAGTCAAAGGGCCTGAGAGTGCATGTGGCAAAAAACAAAGTACTGACTAGTGGCTGTCTGTAAGAAGGTGATGGCAGCAACTAAATAATGTTCATTGTGTGAGGAAGACATGTACACAAGAGATACAGTGGTGTAAATAGCAGACTGCAGGATGTTGCTGACTGCTGACTTAAGTAATTAGCAATGATGTGAAAATTAAGCCAGAATAAAAGTAAGAATATATCAAATTATCCAATTTATAAAAAAAATATCTGTGCGCGTCAGACATCATCATCAACGTTTTACAGCCATTTAAGCTCTAGCGAGGGTTAGCTGTGATTTCTGGTGATAGTTCTACACACTGTACAGTCTCTTGCAGCTTCTCTTATCAGGTTCTTAACTCTGATGTCATTTCTTACTACAGTACCTTTCCCTGTGTCATTCTTAACCTTTAATTTTCTGGGTGTTTGAACTACTGACACCCATACTACATTTTACTGAAACATTAATACTGATAATAGCTACTGAAACAATACATTAAGACACTGACAACCAAATATAGTATACACATTTAACTAACATTTTTCGATCACTACTTTAAACTGTATACAAATGTCTGTAAAATATCTACAACACCTCCTGAGTTATGATATACACACACACAATTCATGTCTTTATCTCTGTAGATTTCATTAAGCTGGAGATAGTAAATAGAGGGTGGAGAAGGTACAGGATGGCTGGCCAGGCATCCTACAGTAATTAAGCTCACCACTTGGATTGTCCAGTCCTTGTGTGTGTGATAAGTGTTGAGCCAACAATGTGTTCAGTTTAAGGTTGACAGCCACAAACACACTTACCATTGTGAGTCTTCTGACCAAACAGCCAGACATTCGTCCGACTTTCCATGCTTTTATGGGTGAAGGCTCGCTGCTGCTCTCCTTAGAGCTGAGACCAGCAGTACTTGTCACTGAATTGGCTGTAAAGAGTGAAAAGATGAAAAGAACTCCATTACTCACCATACTTTAGTGATTGTAAATAACAATGATGATAATATTTAATGTGAAAATTGAGTTAAGTACCGTACGTACCTCCTGCTGCCAGCACCACCACCCAACAATAACTCAACAGAAAATATCAATAAATATATACTGGGTAACTTGTGTCATATATTAGCTAACAAGCGAATACTGTATATACTGCAGTGTACTGTACCTGTAATACAACTAAGAATATTACAAACTGATAATACCATAGAGATTATTTTTGTAGTGATGTAACATATTCCTGCAGCAGCTGGAGTTGCCGGGAGCTCTCAAACGCTTGGCAGTAGTGTGTACTGTTTGCTGTGACACACAGCTCCATTCAAATACCTCCATTTGAAGGCCCATATCATATAGTTTTTGTTTTATTTAAACAAACTTTAAAAATTAACTTTTCTGGATCAGTTTGGTAAAAATTGGTGTTACAGCACTAACTTAATTAGAACTGATTTTCTAGACTGCCATAAACATTTCTTATGTTTTTCATAAAAATTACTTCCCATCATTACAATGTCAAAATATTTTTATGGATCTTTTATTGAAACAAACTTGTAGAGAATTTTAAACATCATTACAATACCAAATTCATTTTAACACAATTAGATCAAATAAGTTTATACACATTTTCATTAGCCATAAATATTTTCACCAATGGCTGCAACCTTATAAGGAAAGTGAAAATAGAATCATACCAAGTAGAAGTGTTTTATATGGTACACATTATTACTACACTAATATACCTGTTGATACCTGTTAATAATTATGTACTAATTACAATAATTATTCACTTATCATGAGGCAGTTCATTCTTGAGGTCAGGAGATGGTTGAGGTAGGAGGTGAGTGTACAACACTCACACTGTACATCACTGAAGGTGGAGAGGAGGTTATGACTCCACTCCTTATGTCATTGACTGTACTGTACACTATTTACATTTCATAGACACTTCACTTTAGTGCTCCTCAACAACCACCTCCACCACTTAGGCCAACTTTCCCCATACTATAGTGCATTTTTTCCAAGTGTATTTTTACCCACAATAAAGAGTACTAAGACAAATTACGTATCAGTAATGCTACATATGCAAAAACTAACATTTTAAAAGATCAGAATCATATTTAATATTACTACGGCCAAGAAGAAGGGAAATATGACTGTGCTCTCATATTTCCGCCTCTGCCAACTCAAGCGACAAGCTTCCCAGTCTGACAGTCATCCACCAACTTTCAGGGACTGTGTAATATTTCAATGTGATTCTGATCTTTTAAATTGTTAGTTTTTGCAAATAGCATTACTGAATGAAACTGTCTTAGTATGCATATTAGGGTAAAAATAAGTATAAAATCGTCCTCCTAAAGCATGAATTTGCTACCGAGTTTAACAGTTAATTCATGTATAAGATTTCTGATAAACTTCCTACTTGCTGATGATTGAAATAATGAAAGTATGTATCTTATATAATTTAGCTAAATATCTTTCTTGTCAAATGGTCATCCCAACGATTATGAATAAACTCATTTAGAAATACATCTACTTCAAGATGAAATCAGCTGTAACTCTTGAGAGGGGCAGGCATCTCTTCTCAGCTGGGAAAAATCACACTATAACAAGATTTTGGTTGGCTTTTTCTGGGTTGGGGATACATGCATCCGTGCTGGATCCAGATTAAATGAGATTGGGTTAGAAGGAGTTTAGTGTATTACTAGTACAGTACAGTACAGGTCTAGCTGTTGTACAACGTGGCAACAGAAACAAAACACTATAGGCCAAGACTCCATACGTAGGAACATAATCAGGTTAATATTCATCCACTGGCTGTCAGCAGGTTTCCAATTTTCAATATTAAACACACAAAGACTTAAAACATAAATATGACTTCATATCATTTCTTGTGCAAATCAATCTTAACGAGATATGTATCTCACAAATTTCTAGGCGTAAATTTCAGTACCGCCATATTGCCAGAGTCACTTGTCTCCTTCCCCTCCTCCTCTTCGTGACAACCAATGATCTTCAAGTATCGTGTCATGTGACGGCTGGCCAATAATTTTGAAGGCTCGTGATGCCGTGTGAAAAGTGCTCTCTCCTTATCTAGCTGTTATTTAGCGAGTTTATCAGAACAATAGTTAAGCAATCCACATGATCGCGTCCTACCAACATCAAGACTGTATCCTATTGTGAAAACTTTTACTTCTAAGAAAAGACAGAAATTCGTTTGTCTGTAACCATATGCATACCGACAAGAAGTCAAGCGAGTTATTAGATGTGCTTTTCAGGTCAGTTTATTTCAAGACACGTGCATTCAGGCATCAGGAAGGAGCACAATAATAAATATTTGGCTCAATATTTATTTCAATCTGATTTTAAGAATCAAGAAACCATCCTCCACCACTTCCTTCACCCAGCTGTATCCTTCACCACAGTAGCAGGTTAGCTCAAAAATGGTTAGGTTAGGTTAGGGTTTTTATGGCGTATTTTACTCAAACCTGACTGCCATTTTGGTGCTTATTAAGATTCGCTACAAATGAAAATCTAAATTTTTTCAACAACTTCTAATATGCACAAGAGATGAAGGTCAGACATGAGTAAGACACACCATAATACACCAAATAAAACTATTTTGGTATCAAAACCTGAGGACAGCCAATGGACGAATATTTACTCATAATCAAAACAGCGAGGCATTGTGTTTACCTTGTGTCTCGATGAGGTTTTAGTGAGGTTGATCACTTCCTGCAGAGGCTCTTCTTCAACTTTAGGAGCTCGGCGTTGGTTGGGTGGGACGTGGCGCCGCTCCACCTGCACAAATAACTGTCATTAACACCTGTGGGGGCAACTTTCTGTGATACTGAGGCAGTTGAGAAGTTCAAATGACACCTTCATCAAAACTGTGGAGACATCCTTCGAAAGTTTCCCATTTACCCCAAACATCTTACATCACTTTTTTGTCTCTATACTCTATAACATTTTCCTAAATTCATAAATATAAATGGTTAATACAGAGAACTAACCCGCCAGGGCTACAACAGTATCCACTATAATATAACAATGAAAATCCAGAGTTTTATAATTGTTTTTAATCAATTTCACTCACGGGTTAGTCCTATATAAATTACCAGGTACTTCATTTAGCTACATACTTACGTTAACTCTTGATCTACACATTGTCTTCCTGAACCAACACACAGCACTCCATCACCAACACACACACACTCCATCACCAACACACACGCACTCCATCACCAACACACCTCCATCACCACACCAACACCGCACTCCATCACCAACACCGCACTCCATCACCAACACACACACACTCCATCACCACCAACACACACGCACTCCATCACCAACACACACGCACTCCATCACCAACACACGCACTCCATCACCAACAACACGCACTCCATCACCACACGCACTCCATCAACACACGCACTCCATCACCAACACACGCCTCCATCAACACACGCACTCCATCACCAACACACACGCACTCCATCACTAACACACGCACTCCATCACCAACACACGCACTCCATCAACACACTCCAACCACCAACACACGCACTCCATCAACACACGCACTCCATCACCAACACACACACACTCCACCAACACTCACCACCATGAACATTCACCACCACCACACTCACCTGTTCATCACCACCTCATCACCACACTCACCACGCACTCCATCAACACACTCACCTGCTCCAGCTGAACGGTATAAGTCTGTAAACTCTGACCCAAATCCTCCGCCATTGTGTTTGTTTACTATAGGTTGTTGTGAGGCCAAGAAGACAACACCAACCACCCCAGAACCTCTCACTCGCTTATAAACCATCTACGTAATATCTCATATAATGGAAGAGAAAAAGTGTCTATAATATATCAATAATCATTTTTATTCTTGATACCAATCCTTATATATATTTTTTTAAATTGCGAGAACCACAAAGAAGAAAATCGTAAGCGTTTCCACTCCTCAGAACCAATAAACGTTTCCCTCACTCTTGTGTTAATTCAAGTTCTAATAATTTTTCGTAACTTTACATTGAGAGTTTTTGCTATTATATTTTATTAAATGTTGTTTGAATAGTGTAATTACCAAACTTGCGCAGGAGATTCCACTGCTGTAATCTTGAACTGCACTTGGTTAGTCAGGTTAACAATTCTAATATCTGCATATAAGATTTTTAATAACTTGATAATTACAGTAGACGTATTACAGGAAAATTCAGAGCAAATCTGTAATGAGTATTCTTCATATATTAGAAACTTCCAATATTGTTGATGAACCAAACACCTTTCTGTTCTTATCTTTATCGTTATTGTAATATTTTTGTTTGTGTAGGTTTTGAGAAACTCTTTATATAATACAGTATTTACACACACACATACAGAGAAGCATTCACGTACACAGAACAAACATTCACAAAAACATATGTCCCCTGCAACTGTGTGTGTGATCGGTTATCTTAAGTGAAGCATATCACATCCAAGAACAGTACGCTGTCTTGATAGATAAACGTCTTGTGGTGTAGTGTGGTGTAGTGAAGGTACAGAGGTAGGTGTGTAGTGTGGTGTAGTGTGTGGTGTATTGAAGGTACAGAGGTAGGTGTAGTGTGGTATAGTGTAGTGTGGTGTAATGTTGAAGGTATAAAGGTATGTGTAGTGTGGTATAGTGTAGTGTGGTGTGGTAAAGGTATAACGATATGTGTAGTATGGTGTAGTGATTCTGTTGTGATGGCTGTAGTGGTGGCAGTGTGGTGATGGTGTTAGTGGTGGTATGATTGTAGTAGTACTTGTAGTGACAGTGATTGTAATAGTGTTTAGTAGTAGTGGTAGTGGTAATGGTGGTACTGTACTCCTTCATACTCCTCCAACACCTGATGAAAAAGAGGGTCCGGAACCCGTAGGAGTCCCCCTCCCATCCATGGATAGTAGTGGTGGTAATATGTCTATTATCTAATCAGTAAAATAAAATATATATATCATCTCTGGGTGGAGGTTGGTAGTAGACAGATAGTATAAATATATTCTTCACGCCCACAGAAGCAACAATGGCTGTCGTCCTGTACTACCACCCACTATCACCGCCAAGTAGGGCCGTATTGCTTACTGCCAAGGCGCTCAACCTCTCCCTAACGCTCAAGAAAGTCGATGTGTTGGCCGGCGAGCAACTCAAGCCAGAGTTCATAGCTATTAACCCACAACACACCATCCCTACCATGGTTGACGGTAACCTGAAGTTGTGGGAGAGTAAGATGGGTTATTTTACTTTAATGGTAGTAATAAGTTATGGTAGTGACGTGGTATTGTATAGTGTGACGGTATTGTATGGTAGTGATAAGTTATGGTATGGTAGTAATGCTGACCGTATTTTCAGCCGCGCTATCTGCACCTACTTAGCGACACAGTACGGTAAGAACGACTCCTCTACCCCAGCAACCCACGAGCGCGTTGTCTGGTAGACGCTCGACTTGACTTTGATATGGGGACCTTAATCACCGATGGGCGGAGTATGCTGTAAGATATGGGTGGGTGTACAGTACAGTTGATTCCACTCCTGATTTTACCACTTAGCGATGCCAGTCCTCTCCCCGAGGTCTGAACCCCCAAACTGGTCAAGCGGGAGGGAGGGAGGGAGGTGTGTCGGGGTAGGTGTCTTGCTGTGGTGAGGAGGCAGGGTACAAGTAGAGGGATGAGACAAAAAATGTGCTGTGTATCAGTTGGAAGAGATCACAATGCAAGATAACATTTTGACAATACTGCATGGCGGGGTTCCTCTGCTAAAGTAATCGTCAAGTGCTAGCCAGATGAAGGAAGTTACAATAGAATGGGAGGGAAGAATTCATGATCTAGGTAAGGAGTTCCTTTGCAAAATTGGGCATTTAAAAGCAAATGGATTATGGATAAACAGTATTTGGATATATATCTTGTAGAAACAATGAAGTTTTGCTAACCCTTTGACTGGCAGCAGCCATAATAAAATAGTTAAAATACATCGTACCGAAGGGATTAATGCAATTAAAACAGTCAGGAAGTGGGTAACACATTTATTGTAATACAAACTGGACATGAACAAAATAGTTCAGTTGGCGGCTGTCCGGTGTAGAATCCGCACATAGTTCAGTTGTGCCAAAGAGGGAGGGAGGTTAATTGGGTACAAAATAATAATACTATTATTATTATTATTTTATTAACTGTACAATTTATGATGCCAAACGATAAAGCTGTTGTTTAAAGGTCTTATTAATCTCTGCTACTCGTTCACATTATTAAGTGTTATTTAGAATAAATGTTATTTTCACACGCTGACGTGGTCTACTTCAGATAATGGATTATCAAACAAATTATTTTACTTCACATGCTCGTGACCGTTGCTTGAGTATCACTTCTTGTATGTGTATTCTCATCATACTCGCCTCATGGAGTAAGACGACACAACATTACTCTACTCTGTAATGGTCTGTAGTAATTTGTCCACCGCCAACCCCACGCAGGAGTAGGGTGGTGGAGCAGCTGTCCCTCCTTGCACATCATAGTTTATTATTATCAATTACCTTTAAGCAACAGCTATATCGCTTTGCATCATGTATTACACATTATAAAAATATTTTGTTACCCATTTAACCTCACTAACCCAACCCAACCTAACCTAACCCACCATAACTTAAACTAACCTAACCTAACCTAACCTAACCTAACCTAACCTAACCTAATAACCCAGCTTACACTAACCTAAGGTAACTGTATGCTTGACAGTATCCGGTACTGAGGGGCGGCACCACCAGCCCTGAGAAACTGGACAAGTTACTCGAGGCTCTTGGCTGGCTCAACACCTTCCTCATGGACTACGCCTTCACCGCCGGCAACAAGACGACGGTGGCGGACATGTGCCTGGTGGCCACTGTGTCAACAATAGTGGCGGCTGGTGTAGAGATTGATAAGTACACTCGTGTGGTCAAGTGGCTGGCCAGGTGTAAGAGCACCATGCCAGGCTACGCTGAAGCCAACGGTGAAGGAGCCAATAGCTTCGGCGAGATTCTCAAGGCTAAGTTACAGCCACAGTGACACTTATCTACTGTACCTTAAGTGACCCTCTATACCTTAAGTGGCTTGTTCTAGCACCGTTATGTAAGTTCATTGATAACACAGATGTTCTTATCACTATAGTAAGTATTTTAAGAGGCGACAACTTTTTATTTTGATACAGTATTTTATATAGTTTTTCTCTACGATCATAAATCACCCGCAGTGGGCAGAGCATGAAGGATGAGGGAAACTGCAGGGTAAAACACGTCGAAAAACTGATGGTATGACACTATAATTATGTCTGTACGTGCTTTGTACGTGAAAAATTAATTAACCGTAAATACTCCTCAGAAAATCTCACGTCCACAAAGAAACAGAATATTACACCATGACGCCTCAAGAAATATATTAAAACAAGCACTTCCTGTTTAATGTGACGGGGGACCTCAGGCAAGGAAATTAGGTCAGGTTAGGTAGGTTTCTTTGGTTGGTTAGGTCAGGTTCTAGCAAATGTCACCTCTTTTAAAATATTTACTATAATGATAAGAACATCTGTGGAGAGGTGAACAAAATTGAACAACGCCTTCTGGAGTTAATCATCTCCTCCAGGATTACCCACTTGTATAAATATCCCTCGGCCGCAGTAGGTTTGAAGATCAACTGATTACCCTCTTACTATGACCCCAAAAGTCCTACCACGGCGCTCACAACTATTGCTACCCGTAATTAAGACTGTTTATAAAGTGTTGAGCGCCATAAATAAAGAACAAACCTTCAGCTGTGTTTCAACAAGCTCTCCGCCACTTGGTGTCTTCAAGTAGTTAAGTGACTCACGCTACAAGTTAATATGCACACAAGGGTCTACAGAGAATATTGACACTTTCAGTCGTTTGTAGGTTTGGTTAGGTTAGGGTTGGTTAGGTGAGGCTTAGCTCTTGTAAATTACAGTAAATCCTGATAACTTGTACAGTAAAAACTAAAGATAAACAAAGGTCTGATATGAAGTACTGTTTATATATGTAAGAACAGCAGAGTACAGTACAGTGTATGACAATTCACTACACAACATACATTAGTGCGTATAAAAAGTACATTACAGTGCAGTATAATACACAACATTACAGTATATCCTTAGTACGGTAAATTATAACAGTCCAGTATAGTACAATACACTATATTACAGTGAAGTATAGTACATTATATTACAATACACTACAGTACAGTAAATTCAAACAACAATACAGCATAGTTCAGTGCTGTTCAGTTCCTTATTGCACTGTATAGTACAATAAAATGCAGTACTGTACAGTATACTACAGCACATTATAGTATAGTACAGAACAGTGCAGAGTAGTAACGTATTACAGTACAGTGCAGTAGTACAGTACCTTACAATCCAGTGTAGTACAGTCCAGTAGAGCAGTACAAAATCAGTGATATTGATTGAACATTTTTAGCTAGTGTGGAAAAAACATTGTACTGTAAAACACACACACACACACTATCTATCTATCTATTTATCTATCTATCTATCTATATATATATAATAAAAAATTACAAAATACTAAAATCCAAATATAACATAACAAAGTAACATATCCTTATACAAATTGTGTGTTTGTGCTGACGCAAGTATATATAACTATTGATGACTGAGTGTGGAGGGGCGGGGAGGCAGATAGTAGGAGCTGCATCCCGGCGTCAGGAAAGATGAACCAAATTAAGTGCACGACAATAGTTACATTCCGATGACAGTAACTACTTCCCGGCGGCAGCAGAAATAGAGGTGGCAGTGGCAGTTTGGACTGCATCGATGAGCGCTGCCCTCAGACAAGCTCGCTCTAGTGTGTGGACCCCCTGGATGGTGCAGCCTATAGTGAACACAGACACGGGCCATATTAGCGTAAACCACACACACACACACACACACACACACACACACACACACACACACACACTATACCTATTATCTAATTAACTCATGGTGATGTGAGGACGTATCCAACTGACTCACTTAAACTACGACACAAAGATGAGTACTCAAAGGTTCCTACGTTAAATTGTCCACCTAACTGGTACACTTGCCTCCACAACTTTCCCCTGTATATGATCCACACATAAGTCAGGGCAGTGGGCGAGTAGACGAATAAACACAGCGTTATTTACACACTATTGTTTAGGTTAGTGAGGCTGGGTAAGGTTAGGTTAGGTTAGATATAAGACTCACCCCCAGGAGAGCAGACGTCATCCTTCAGCTGGCCCGGATGTTTACCTGTGGCTAACACCATCTTCGCTGACCCCTGCCGAACAGGTGTGATAATGATAATATAATAATAGTGATAATAATAATAATAATAATAATAATAATAATAATAATAATAATAATAAGAGAAACGAGACACAGACAGATATGTAAAGGAAGATCACCTGAAGAATAACCACCCCAGTCCACTGTCTAGTTAGGTTAACAAAAAAAAAATTATAATACCTATTTTTTACCTCAGTGTTGGGAGGTTACCGGTAGATGAGAGATGGAAATTAACACAACTTTAGAGAGAATTGGACTGGGCATATTAGAACGAATACAAAAAATCCATTCATAGTAGGTGACTCAATACCACGTCCAGTTTATTCAGTGCCTTGGGTCTCTGGTCATGGGTCAGCTCAGCTATACAAAGTCGGATCTAGGTCATATAGCCGACGCATATTTGACCTGACCTAACCTGACGTTTACCCTACCAATATTATCCCGTCTGAGGGAAACTTATCTCCTTACCATCATGGTCTGGGCAGCTAACTTAAGGGCCAAGGATCGAGGGAGTCCCATCTTGACACCACCGTCAGCCAGCGCCTCCAGGGCCACGTACATCTGCAACCAAAGAAAACGAGACACTTGAATAGGAAATTTAATGGATAACTGAACGAATTGTGCAACATGGCTAAGTAGTCCTGTTCTGGTATAGAAAACGGGGTTACTGGTGTTGTCTCCGTACTCAAGGTGTTGTCTCCGTACTCGAGGTATAGTCGTCGTACTCAAGAGGTTAAAAACAGGCAAATAAAATGATTACTATAAAGGCAGACTTTTGAGACTTACATAGGCAGGACCAGAACCGCTTAGTCCCGTGGCGGCGTCCAAGAAGGTCTCAGGCACCTCGTCACATTCTCCCACAGCCGAGAGCATCCTGATGGAGAAGCAAAGATGGATTCTCAAAGGTTCCTACGCCAAACTTTCCTCCTAACTTGTGATGTGAGAACGTATCTAACTGACTCACTTAAGCTACGACACAAAGATGGATCCCAGCACCATACAACATCAACGTACCTGTGGGTCAGCCGGGCATCATCTAGAGTAGCGTGTCGACCCTTGGCAAACACTGACGCAGCCATCTGTACCAGGGCAGGGGTGTTGGGCATGACCCTTATCACCCTACTCTCCGGGGGCAGGGCAGTCTCGATGTCAGCTAGTGTCACTCCTAGAGCCACGGAGGTCACTAGAGGTCGGGAGAGGGTCACACACGGGTGCAGGTCACGGAGGACTTGACCTATGATATTAGGTTTGACGCAGATCACTACTATGTCTGTGTCCGCGGCGGCTTCTTGGTTGTTGTGTGTCGTGGTGCATCCTAGGACCTACGCGTGATGAGGTGATGAATATTGGTGTATTATACAGTCTTAGTCATACAAAATACACCATAAATAATACACAACATTTCAAACTTCATAATATAATACACTATACTTCAACTAACTCAACACAGCTACGATAGCTACTTATGTATTAGGATATTTAATTTTAAGGTAATAAAATGGTGGCGAAGGTGTGGCTATAAGGGGGAGGATGGAGGCCACGTTATAAAAAAAAAAAGTAGTAGTAGCAATAGTAGTAGTAGTAGTAGTAGTAGCAATGTATGCAATAGGCCTATCAGTGCTCCAACAAGAAATAAAGTATGAAACAACTGGGGTCAAACAAGTGGCATATGCTGATGACCTCACAGGAGCAGGAAAAGTGGAGGACATCAAAAAGTGGTGGGACCTGGTAACATCCTTGGAATCACATGAGATTGCCACCTAGCCTTGTAAATCACTTCTCCTCGTGAAGCAGATGCATTATGATCCGGGCAGTGGGAGTTTTTCAGTGATCAAATAACTAGGACGGCCAAGACATCTGGGCGCGTGGTGGCTTTTCACGGACTTCAAGACCAGGCCGTAGGGAAAAGTGAATGGGTGGGTTAGCGGAAATCCCATAACCTATCGAAATTGCCACAGAACCCACATGCAGCACAGCATTACACATAGATCAGCATCAATTGGAACTACCTGATGCGTACCATCCTGAATCAAACCCTCCTCCACCCTTTGGAAGAAACAATCAGTGTCAAATTCATTCCCAAACTAGTGAAACCACCACGACTTAACCTAGTGAAAGAACATATGCACTTCCCACCAAGACTAGGAGGATGGGTTAACAATCAGAGGAGGTGCCAAACTCAGACATCAAAAATTCCCTTAAGCTCTGGCAGCCCTCACTGACCACATAATCGCCCAGAATGCAACAGGGGAAGTGGACACCAGCGAAGTTAATAAGATCCGTAGGTCCATTACAACAGATCGGCAGAACTGCCAAAATGACATGTTGCAGCAACTATTGCTGCTGGTTCCAGAAAAGTTGACAAAAAAAGTAGCTATAGCGCAGGAGGTGGGCGCCTCGAACTGGCTAACTACGTTACCGATAAGGGCAAATGGTTTCAGCCTTAACAAACAAGAATTTACAGATGCCATTGCTCTAAGGTACAGTTGGCCAGTAGATGGTTTGCCCTCCCAATGCGTGTGTGGCTATTCCTATGATGGCGATCACGCCATGGTTTGCAAGAAGGGGGGCTTCATATGCATGAGGCATGACGAGGTAAGGGATCTCACAGCAAATATGTTGAAGGAAATCTGCCAGGACGTCATGGTAGAACCGACCCTCCTTCCACTGGATGGCGAGATCTTCCAACACAGGACTTCAAACACATCTAACGAAGCCCGTGTGGACGTCAGTGCTCGAGGATTCTGGACGCAGGGACAGCGAGCTTTCTTCGACATCAGGATTTTTGATCCCATGGCCGCTTGTCACCGTAACCTAGCTCTCGATGCTGCACATAGGAGGAACGAGAACGACAAGAGACGGGCATATGGGGAGAGAATTCAAATATTAGGAATCAAATGGCTTCACTCCTCTGAGTGTTCTACAACCTCTGGTGGGATGGGCCCAAGTGCAAGATGTTTCTACGCCAGACTCGCGGAGCTGATCTCCGAACAGAAGCAGCAGCCCAGAAGTTATGTCACAGCCTGGATGAGATGTCGACTGTCCTTCTCTCTCCTTCGGTCGGCTTTGCTCTGCCTCAGGGGAACGAGAGCTTCTGCCCCTAATCCGACAACTGCTGCAGATATCGACTATGAGGCTACAGTCACTGAATGCCGCATGGATCTGCGGCTCAACTAATTTAACACAGATAGGATAGTTTCTTATGTATTAGGATATTTAATATTAAGGTAAATAAATGGTGGCGAAGGTGTGGCTATTGGGGGAGGCTGGAAGCCACGTTATAAAAAAAAAAAAAAAATGTAGTAGTAGTAGTAGTAGTAGTAGAACACAGGAGTACTCACATACCTTCATCTGTTGCAGTAAATGTTCATCAGCAGGGGGAGAGGAGGCGACTAGGTTCTCCGGCTTGGCGACACCTGAAACACACACACACACAGGTAATGAGTGACACCAATTACTGGATGACCTCAGCTTATTTCACCTGATGATTAAACACACTAACGTAAATCTAATTTAACCTAGCTTAACTTAACGTAACCTATCCTAACTTAACCTAGCCTATCCTGAATTAACCTAACCTATCCTAATCTAACCTAACCTAACCCAACGTAGCTGGGACTCCCTTTCATTATTAAACCGTGATGAAATTAGAATGAAAATACATACATAAATACATACATACATACATACACGTTTAAACAATAAATAAACATACACTTAAATACATAGGTGTTGTAAAGATAAATATTACGTATTGTGTTATATGCAATAGTGTGTGTGTGTGTGTGTGTGTGTGTGTGTGTGTGTGTGTGTGTGTGGTGATTTATGGATAATTTTGACAAATATGTTCCATTAACACAAACATTCGACAAACTTGAATTATCGATTTATTTACTGTAGTCTACCAGAGACCCATTCTCTCTGGAGCCTATTTGATTTTCGTTTTTGTTATAAGTCTGCCAGCGCCTTAGGCGGTGAGTTATTATTGTTTTGTTTTTTTAATTTTCTCCATTTATCATCTAACTAGCTGCAAGTACTCGACATGTACTGGCAAACTTTTTCGGAGTGAGAGTTGTGAACTCTTGGAACAATCTACCAGAGAGTGTTGTGACGGCACCGAGTGTGAGCTCTTTCAAGACCAGACTTGACCAACACTGGAGCAGGTTCAGGTACATTCAGGAGCCGGTGCATGCCCAGTGCCTGCCAACAGTGTAACAGAGAGCCAATTCATGCCCAGTACTTGCCAACAGTGCGTGACAGAGACGTGACCGATCGCCCAAGCTGCTAACGAGGCGATCAATTGGTGAAGAGGATAAAAGTACAAGTTAGTAAAAGTTACAAACTGTTTGTTAGTACTGGACAATAGACATATACTGACTGTTGGCAAGAACTGGGCTGCTGGGCATGTACTGACTCCAGGATGTATCTGTGCCTGTGGCAGTGTTGGTCAAGTGTCTTAAACACTCGGTGCCGTCACAACACTCTCTGGCAGGTTATTACAACAGTTAACAACTCCTATTTGTGGCTTCTTCATCCCTAAGCCGTGAGCGGGGCGGCCATCCACCAGTCCCAGGTATGGACACTCGACTAAAGTAATGTTCTCTATGGTGTTTATTAACCACCTGTTCGCCTATAGTATAAGCCAGGAAACTGCAGGCGCTCTCATCTCTCTGGGTAACTCAGGTGCAGTAGTGCAGGTACCAGTCTGGTGGCCTTGCATTGGACATTTTCAATCAACTGACAGTCTCTAGCATATCTCGGGGAGCAAACGGGGTGACAGTACTCCAGGAAGGGAAGTATCTCACTTTCTTATAAGACCCACTAGCTGAGTTGCTTGAGTCACTTTCTCACATTGATCCGAGAACTTCAGGTCATTGTCAACACACACTCCTAGGTCCATTTCACACTTCATCTCGCCGGGACATGTAATACGTCTCCTGCCTGTTGGTACGACCCAGGTGCCTCCTCTTGCACTTCGTGACGTTGATTGAATCTTGTTAGCCAAGCCTTTGACCACTCCTGAAGCTGAGAGACATCTTCCTGTAGCGCTTCACTGTCCGTTTGGCCCTTAATTTCCTTGAATAACTTGGAATCGTCAGCAAGTGAGAGATGTGAGGGGTGGGGAGGGGCAAGGGGAGATGGAAGGGGGTGGAGGGGGCAAGGGGGAGAAGGAAGGGGGGTGGAGGGGGGCAAGGGGAGAAGGAAGGGGGTGGAGGGGGGCAAGGGGGAGAAGGAAGGGAGGGGCAGGGGAGAAGGAAGGGGGTGGAGGGGGCAAGGGGGAGAAGGAAGGGGGGTGGAGGGGGCAAGGGGGAGAAGGAAGGGGAGGGGCAAGGGGAGAAGGAAGGGGTGAGGGGCAAGGGGAGAAGGAAGGGGGTGGAGGGCAAGGGGGAGAAGGAAGGGGGTGGAGGGGGCAAGGGGAGAAGGAAGGGGGGTGGAGGGGGCAAGGGGGGAGGAGAGCAAGGGGGAGAAGGAAGGGGTGGAGGGGCAAGGGGGAGAAGGAAGGGGGGGGGAGGGGCAAGGGGGAGAAGGGGGGTGGAGGGGCAAGGGGAGAAGGAATGGGGTGGAGGGGGCAAGGGGAGAAGGAAGGGGGGTGGAGGGGCAAGGGGGAGAAGGAAGGGGGTGAGGGGCAAGGGGAGAAGGAAGGGCAAGGGGCAAGGGGGAGAAGGAAGGGGTTGGAGGGGGCAAGGGGGAGAAGGAAGGGGGGGAGGGGCAAGGGGAGAAGGAAGATGGGGAGGGGCAAGGGGAGAAGGAAGGGGGTGGAGGGTTTAGTCTTAGTTTAACAAATTTATTGGCAGAGCTTGTAGTACAGTTTGCCTATTCTGAAGTAATTCAGTCAGGTCTTGACACTGAGGGTGGATCACTTCTCACTGTCACGCAGACAGAGGTTCACACACAAAGAAATACATCATATTCATTAACAACTATGAATGTATATAGGTCAGGTTCATATGGATAATGTCACTGTTCACTGCCATGCAGGACAGAGGTTCGTACACAAAGAGTTGCATCATATTCATTGACAGTACATATATATATGTAAAACACACACACACACACATATACATACATATACGTATATACATACACATATACATGTACACGTACATATACATGCACACACGCACACACATACATACATATACGTCGGTCAGATTCATGTGTATTACTTCACTGCCATACAGGACAGAGGTCTGTACACAAAGAATGCATCATAGTCATTGACACTATATAGGTCAGATTTGTGTGGGTAATGCCACTGTTCACTGCCACGCAGGACAGAGGTCCGTACACAAAGAAGGAAATACATCACATTCACCAGCAGCATATATAGGTCAGTGGATCACATACATTGGAGTCATATTCTAATTGAAGACTAATCAGTGTGGGCTAGCAAATTTGGTATAAACAGCAAGAATGTCCTCAAGCACACCTGATTCAATGAAGTAATTACATAGTTCAAGATACAGTAAGTCAGGTGGCCTGAAGTCTTTGAGGGGCAAGGGGAGAAGGAAGGGGGAGGGGCAAGGGGAGAAGGAAGAGGGGTGGAGGGGAGAAGGAAGGGGGAGGGGGATGAGGCGATTCTGTATATCACAATGTGCCTTGCCCTCCTCTCCTCCTCCTCCTCACCACCCACCCCTCCTACTATTCCACTTTCCCTCCCACCTTCCCTCATTCCCTCTCCTCTCTCCTCCGCCTCCTACCTCCCACCATCCCACCTTCACTCCCTATCTCCCACCCTCCTACCTCCCTACTCCCCCTCCCACCTTCCCCCACCTCTCCATCTTTGGTTTGGCTGCTTATCTGATCACGTGTACAGTGTGTGTGTGTGTGTGTGTGTGTGTGTGTGTGCGTGTGTGCATGTGTGTGTGTGTGTGTGTGTGTGTGTGTGTGTGTGTGTCGTGTGTGTGTCCTCGTACTGATCGTTACAAGAACAACCCATTCCAACCAAAGTGAAACCAATGATAAAGGTTCTAATCATCTCTTTCTCACGATAACAAGTGATAACAGCAGATAACATTAACGATAACAGTGGTAGATAATAAGAACACATTACAGATAGAAGCCAATCTCAGCCTCCTGGTGAAGAGGCTGGAGAGAGAGAGAGAGAGAGTTAGACAAAGATGCCAATTAAACACACACGCACGAATCTCACACACACACACACACACACACACACACACACACACACACACACACACACATCACACACCTCCTCCGCCGACTCAAGTCCTCGTAGTTCCTGCACCCTGAGCTCCCAGTGTTACACAACATTCATACTTCCAGCTCACCTATGCCTCCCCCACCTGGTCTTCCCTCCAAATGCACACACAACGTAAACACCTAGAAGAAGTGCAAAGAGGGCATGCAAGATTATTCTCTCCTCTCTACTCCATATCAAGAAGCGCTCAACACACTGACCCTTTCGACTCTCACTGACCATCACCACGACCTCATCTGCAAATTTGGTAAGAAGGTTCACACCATCCTCGACACCGGCTCCTACTACCACCTGAGATCCCTTAGCCCGAGAATTGCTGTCCGACACCACAACCGCATCCAGCCCATACGTGCACGAACTGATCGCTATAAGAACAGCCAGTCCCAACCATTGTAAAATTATCAATAACTTGTAATAAACCAGTGTATTCACTCCCAGTAAACACTACCCTTACACTGTTACTATGTTGAAATGAACTGTAGTTTGAGCTTTTCCACATCTAGTTATTATATGTCTTATTTGTGTCACTTATGTTACTTGTATATTATTTGTAATTGTAACCCATTCCCCAAATATGTAACTGTATATTTTCAGCCTTCATGCTTTTTCAATAAAACCGTTAATTATTATATATATTATTAGGACCTACCTGCAGAGATGAACCCCTTCGCCAGTGCTTGTGCCATGTTGCCAGCTCCAATAAACCCGATCCTCAGTGCTGCCATAGTGACGGTCAACTGCCGCTGTATAAGTTGTCACTAAATTAATTCATAAAACTATTTTTTAATTGGTTTTATTTTGTTTTGTTTACACCAGTAGAGTAAATTTCAGGTCTGAGAGATTTGATTCTGGTTTATCTTACAAATTCAAAAATCACTATTATTAATTTATCTTAGTTAAGATCATTTATTACTTGTACTTTAACACGTTTTATTACGTTACGATTTACGATGGTGAGTCACTGTTAAAGGTAACTTCTTGGTACCTTTCTCTTCACTGTTGTCACTGTCAAGGCTGCGCGAGACTCCCTGGTCGGTCCAGGAGCGTCGTGTTCACTCCGCTTCCTTGGGTATATTCCATGCCCACCCCTACAGGCCTACCAACCCACCCTCTTATCTTGAATATATAAACACTAATATAACCGCTGCTATATTCAGTATATGTCGTATTATATAATATAAATATATATTGTGGCTTGATGTTTGATATTGGGATGAGAGATAAAGATATACTTGACGTTGTGAGTTTCTAATCATTACTTTGTACCCAATCAACGGTTGGTCACTAACTCAGGTGCGCACGAAGATGGATGTTGCCATATAGTGATCAGAAGAAATAATGTAGGTATTAATGTGTCTGTATGTATGTGTGTGTAATATAACCCAACCTAACCTAACCTAACCTAACCTAACCTAACCTAACCTAACCTAACCTAATCTAACACTAACCTAACCTAATCTAACATAACCTAACCTAATCTAACTTAAACCAACACTAACCTAACCTATCCTAATCTTACCTAACTTAACATATCGTATCTAACCTAACTTAATAGCCTAACACTAACTTAACCTAACCTAACCAAACTATTCTAATCTCACCACTCAACGGCATTATTTTCATAAGCCTTTGGTGAAATGACCATATTCAGTAATAATTGAATATTTAATTATTGTTGTTTTGCATTTCGTCGCATTCAAATAGTTTCAATTGTTCTCATTATCTTTCTCTATTTCCTCTTATTTATCTCTATCTTATTTTCATATTATTCTTATTATTTTTTCTTTTGTTACGTGTACAGTATTAGCGTGTGTTAAATAAAAGTTGAACGCGGTGTCGTGATCGAATGGTAAATTTCAGCCCTACCCTGATGACCTTGAGTTGCCAAATGTCGCAATAACCACACCTTTTTTTTATTTAATTCATCGTTCAGTTCTTCGTAGATTATTATTATTATTATTATTATTATTATTATTATTATTATTATTAATATTATTATTATTATTATTATTATTATTATTATTATTATTATTATTATTATTATTATTATTATTATTATTATTTTTGTTATTATTATTATTATTATTATTATTATTATATATTATTATTATTATTATCCCATAGAAATAATTCCTCTCATTAATATATATAAATAAGTTAAACGAGACACGTGATTAATTTTTACCAATTATATTTATTAGTTTGAGTTTCAAGTTTAAATACAATGCCCATCATTGATTAATTTATTTTACTAGAGAACATTACTAGTGAACATTACTAGAGAACACTACTGAAGAACATTACTATGAACATTACTAAAGAACATTACTAGAGAACATTACTTGAGAACATTACTAGAGAACATTACTGAGAACATTACTTGAGAACATTACTAGAGAACATATTAGAACATTACTGAGAACATTAGAGAACATTACTAGAGAACATACTGGAGAACATTACTAAAGAACATTACTTGAGAACATTACTGGAGAACATTACTGGAGAACACCTTTCCTAATAGCCAACCTCCCCAAAACATTGAATCGTCCTTAGAACACCATGTCCCTCCAGAGAACATAAGGGCCTCTACATCCTCCAGGAGACTGTGGGGTCCGTCAGCGTTCATCCCAAGTCCGCAGAAGGAGGAGAGGGTCGGATAGGACTCCATCTTGGTCACCGAGGCCCATCTCTGCTGCGTACTTGTGAAATCTGCCCTCATAACGGTAGACATGGTGAGTGTGTGTGTGTGTGTGTGTGTCTGTGGGAGTGTGTATGTGTGTATATTTCTTCGGCTTTTATGAATAAGGTCATTGAAAATACTCTCTCTCGGTTCATCTGTCCATCTATCCACCAATAAATTTACCCATTTATTTATGTATGCCTCTTACTTATTTACAGTATATTTGAACCATTATCTATCTATCTAATCTATCTAGCTATCCATCTATCTATCTATCTATCTATCTATCTCCTTCCTTCCTCCTTCCAACACCTACCCCTTTCATCATCATACACTTGAGGAAGGCCAGGCAGTACCCAGTTCCTTCTTCAGGGGATTCTTCGCCTTTTCCACCGGCAGACACACATTGGAGAAGTCCCTACATCGTTCCAGAGCCTCGCCGAAGTCAGCTTCCCTGAGGAGTCGACGGGGAGGTTCAGAATTCTCTTGACCGATGTAGGCATAGTTCGGCATGTTGTTGGAGTCGAGCTGGGAAATTGGTTGGGGAAAATTGGTGGGGAAAATTGGTTGGGGAAAATTGGTTGGGGAAAATTGTTGGGGAAAAATTGGTGGGGAAATTGGTTGGGGAAAATTGGTTGGGGAAAATTGGTTGGGGAAAATTGGTGGGGAAAATTGTGGGGAAATTATTTTGGGAAAGTTGAGAATAATAATGTTTGTCATAATGATAATCCTATAGGACTCCCTCTCACCCCCCACAGGACTCACCAAGGACTCCCTCTCACCCCCCCCAGACTCACCCAAGGACTCCTCTCACCCCCCACAGGACTCACCAAGGACTCTTCCCTCACCTCCACAGGACTTACCAGGACTCCTCACCCCACAGGACTCTCACCAAGGACTCCCCTCACCCCCAGGACTCACCAAGGACTCTCTCACCCACAGGACTCACCAAGGACTCTTTCCTCACCTCCACAGGACTTACCAAGGACTCCTCTCACCCCCACAGGACTCACCAAAGACTCTTCCTTCACCTCCACAGGACTCACCAAGGACTCCTCTCACCTCCACAGGACTCACCAAGGACTCCCTTCTCACCTCACAGGACTCACCAAGGACTCCTCCTCACCCCCCACAGGACTCACCAGGACTCCTCCCTCACCCACCACAGGACTCACTAAGGACTCCTCCTCACCCCCATAGGACTCACCATCTTCACCTCCCCAGGACGCGGTAATGTTGCTGATCTTGGCCGTCATTCTCTCCTTCAGTGTTTCAATCTTTCTCAGGACTCAGGGGCAAACCGCTTCTGTCAACGTCATGGAAAAACAGATTATTTACCTTTTGTGTACCGATATATACGGTCTATGTACTGTACATTGTGTGTGTGTGTGTGTACTCCACTGTGTATGACTAGTATCTCAAAAAAGAAATTATCTGACTTCCGAAATGCTATGTAACTCGTGATGTCCCGGGAGGGTTGGTATGTGTGGCTCTGTTCGTGATGTCCCGAGGGCTGGTATGGGTGGCTCTGTTCGTGATGTCCCGGAGGGTTGGTATGGGTGGCTCTGTTCGTGATGTCTCGGAGGGTTGGTATGGGTGGCTCTGTTCGTGATGTCCCGGAGGCTGGTATGGGTGGCTCTGTTCGTGATGTCCCGGGAGGGTTGGTATGCGTGGCTCTGTTGGCATACTGATCCTACTACAGTTGGTAACCGAACATTATATTAACGGAATAAATACAGCGCATCACTTATATTAAACTACAGGGCAGGAAAGCGCATGTCCCAATATCTATCATCCGTGGTCTCAATGTTTTACACAGACTGGACACATTGAGATACTGTACAAGCTGAATTAATACAAACTTATATGACTATTTTACTGTATAAATATGTATCTATCTGTAGCACCGCCGGAGGAAACGTTGATTATTTCCACATTTTTTATATTATCATTTCACTATTTATTATCTAACTGGCTGTTCAGGTGGTTGGTCTGTTCATTGTTACTTTGTTATGGCGGCGCCGTGTGAGCTCATTCAAGACGAGAGGATAAAGTAAAGTAAAGTAAAATAAAGTAAACATCTAATAAAATAAATTCACAATCAAACCATCAGAGAAAACGGCGATATATTAAGAATATTTAAGGTATAACTATACAATTTCGAGCATGAAGGCTTTAGCACAATGTCTATGAAAATGCTCATTATCATCACTCAACACAAGTTTAACACGCATAACTCAGCTTATGGCTTAAATGTCCTGTTCCAGTACAATATATAGTTTTGTATCTATTTGAGATTTTTTTCATATCTTCTCTGACAATTTGACGACGGCTGTAAGCGACACACACACACACACACACACACACACACACACACACACACACAAACTCACCGTCCGCATCCCTGCTACATTCTGGTAGGGGTTGTACTGGTTCACCTGGCCGTACTGGGTGAACTGGGGCATCTGTGGGTACTGGGGGAACTGGTAGGGTGAATAGACAGGCACTGGGACGTACATCGGGCGGCGGTAGCGTTCCTCCTCAACTCATTCTGTTAAGACGTGAAGGCAGGAGACCACAACAGCTCATCAAGTATTTAAAGTCTACCATCAACAATCCTACACGTAAGACTCTCGTAGATCCTAAAACTAACCAAAACAAAAGACTACAACCACAGGTGATCTACAGGTATATGATCTGAATCTACACAGGTTAATTACACTCCCACATAGTCATAAACTCACCAACATATCCTGGAAGTCTGGTATGATGTCATAAGTGTCAATCCCATGGCACTTGTCACACGCTGCCTTCATCTGCAGCCACTGTCTCACCGGTTCTTCTCTAGCTCGACATGATCTTAATGGGAGGTATGTGTAAGGGATAGATAGATAGATAGATAGATAGATAGATAGATAGATAGATAGATAGATAGATAGAACACTAATGAGATGAAGACAGTAAACATTAAGGGGCCTAATTGGACGACTTACCTTTATATAAGCGTATTTCTTCATAGCCTCAGGTGGACTATGAGGTGGGACAGGAGCCAGGGCGACACTGCCAGGTGAATCCACATACTGCAAAGGTGAGTGTCTCCAGTGTGTGTGTCTCTCTCTCTTTTGTCTCTCTCTATTTCCTTCTCGGTTTCTCCTTTTTCTCTCTCTCTATTTCTCTCTTTCAATTTTCTCTCTGTCTACGCACGCATCTCTCTCTCTAATCAAATTACGTAACTTTAGAAATATATTGTTTTTCTTAATTTACTTAAAACTTTATAAACAATGACTTATATTGTTCGATATAATGTCTCTATACCGAATACTTATAAATTACACTTATTGATTAAATGTCACTTAACACCCACTACTTATTTATTATTGTATATATTATACTCAAGTCTAAATAATGTACTTAAAAATTACTTAATATTTCTAAAGTGGATTTATTGCTTGTTTAAATGATGTAAACTTACATACACACACACACACACACACACACACACACACACAAACACACACAAACATTTACATGAACACAGACACATACATATACACATCATAATAATATGAAAAGCCTCGAAATCGAGGATGGCCACAAGGGCCTCCTAGGCGTGAATTTGTTAAGGTGTAGAAGCTGTCAAACACAAACACACACCCTGAGTTAACAAGCTGACCCAGTGTCAAGGAGTAGTCCGAGAAGACCGGACAACTCATAACCATTACCCGGAATACGATCCGCAAATCGATTAACACCCAGGTTCCCAATTACGGGTAAAATGGCGTAAAGAAACTTGCCCATAGCTTCATCCTGCCCGGGATCGAACCGGGTCCGCTTTGCGAGGCAGGCATGCTGACCACAGGTCGCCACATAGATACCGACACACACACATATAATGAAATCGCTCGCTCACGTGTGTGTGTGTGTGTGTGTGTGTGTGTGTGCAGTATGTGCTCATGTATATGTCTCGGTGTGTGTGTGTGTGTGTGTTATATGTGTACAGTATGTGCCCATGTATAGTCTCGGTGTGTGTGTGTGTGTGTTTATGTATGTATGTGTACAGTATGTGCTCATGTATATGTCTCGTGTGTGTGTGTGTGTGTGTGTGTGTGTGTGTGTGTGTTTATATGTATGTGTACAGTATGTGTGTGTGTGTTTCCTGCCCTTCCCATCTTCACCCTCCCCCCCCTGACGATATTCCCACCTTGCCTACTGTATATCACCCCACAGGTAAGATGACTCTGTATAAAACACAATTAACGTTTCCTCCTCCACCACTAGACTGACGTCCCTCAAACTCCTCCTTCGTCGGGTCATTTTCCTCCCAAAGTTGTCAGTCTCAAGTAGATTTTTATATATGCTCATTTAGAAGTCTAAGGTTAACTTCTCCTCCTAACTGGTGATGTGAGAACCTATCTAACTGACTCACTTAAGCTACGACACAAAGATGAATTCTCAAAGGTTCCTACGTTAAATAATAATAATAATAATAATAATAATATAACTACCTGGGGCTGCCTACAAATTATTATATAATTCGTAATGTATTCACCTGAGGATCAAGGTCTTAGCGATTATAGGTGAGAAAATTATCACCATTATAATTATTTTCCGGAAATGGACCAAATTGCTCAACTTTGTAACAGGAACTGAATCTCAAGACTTTGGAAAATTGTTCTCATATGAATCGGAAAATAGGAGAGAATTTTTCGCCAATATATTTTTATTATTTTTTCTTGAGATTGTGTCGATATAATTGTGGGAATTGTATATATATATATATATATATATATATATATATATATATATATATATATATATATATATATATATATATATATATATATATATATATATATATATATTGTTTTCTTTGAGTACGATGATTTAATCCCTTGAGTACGACGACTTAGATCCTTGAGTGCGTTGACTTAGAATCCTTGAGTACGATAACTTAATATCCTTGAGTACGGTGGCATAATATCCTTGAGTACGATGACTTAATATCCGTGAGTACGATGACTTAATCCCTTGAGTACGACAATTTAACATTCCTTTAGTACAATAACCTTTACTCTTGAGTACATTAACCAGTACTCTCGGATTTCTGGCTGCCACAGGAACGATAATGACCTAACACCGTCAGCGTGACTCGGCGCTTATGAGGGTCGGCAGTTGTGAAGGTCAATAGGGGTCAACATCTGGGTGGTTGGGGAGGATATGAAGACACGAAGCATTCACGGGTAGTAGTAGAAGTAGTAGTAGTAGTAGTAGTAGAGAATTCAGAACGTTGATCAAGGCAGCTTCACTCCTCTAGTGTTCACAACCTCTGGTGGGATGGGCCCAAGTGCAAGATGCTTCTACGCCAGACTCGCGGAGGTGTTATCCGAACTGAAGCAGCAGCCCAGAAGTTATGTTACAGCCTGGATGAGCTGTCGACTGTCCTTCTCTCTCCTTAGGTCGGCTTTGCTCTGCCTCAGGGGAAAGAGAGCATCAGCCCCAAAGCCGACAACAGTTGCAGATGTTGACTATGAGGCAACAGTCACTGAATGCCGCACTGATCTGCGGTTCAACTAACTCAACACAGCTAGGGTAGCTACTTATGTATTAGGATATTTAATTTTAAAGTAGTAGGAATGGGATTTACTGATCCAGAGGAGCTTGCTGCCACCGAACATCAGAACTCAGTCAAGCTCACGGCAGCCCTCACTTAGCAAGTCAGGTGGATTTTTTTACATCGAATTTCTTTTCAATGGGACACTATGCTATTAAATACTTTTTTTAACGAAGCTTTATAATTGTGGTCATCCTTGATTTGGTTAAAAGTACCTTGAAAAAGTTACAAAAAAAATATTTACCGATCGTCATTTCAGAATTTATTGGGCCGTGATTGGTTATAACCTGAAGAATCATCGTGACCATGAGATAATAAACCTTTGCTATTGGTCAGAAGTTTCGTGACGTAGCATTGTGGCATTGAGATAATAAACCCTCACCATTGGTCAGAAGCGTTGTTGAGAAATGACATCATAGACTAGAAGCACTGTGATTGGTCGTAGGTGATTGACACTTCAGGTTGATGACACTTCCGGTAATTGATAATCACCCACATACACACACACCACCGTGATTGGGCAGCTTTTCCTTCTGACGGGCGGCGCCGTGACAGTATAACAGCTGATGATGGCCGGCTACATCATTATAATAAACCAACATGGCGGCCTTACGGTTCAGTTGTGTTGCAGAAAATATTTATGACAGTGGCATGAAATATGGCAGTGACGTCACAACCCCTACCAGCCCTCCACACAGTGTTACCAACCTTTCCTCCCTTCCTAGAGGAGTATGTTGGTAGCCCTGGAGGGTTATGTTATATATTTACATAAGTTTCTGTTTGCTTAACTTACTGTTGGTACTCCTGCAGGCTGAAGAAGAAGAAGAAGAAGAAGAAGACATTGTTCCCTTCAGGGTAATATTACTTATGGTAATTGTCTTCGTGTTATGTGACAGTTGTGGTCCTGACCTCCGGCCATTCCCCCTCATTAACTCAGATTTAAGTATACAGTACATACATACACTGTACATACATACATACATACATACATACATACATACATATGTGCGCATCACTATTAGGTCCCTGGGCATCAGAGAGGTCCCTGGGCATCACTGAGAGGTCCCTGGGCATCACTGGAGGAGGTCCCTGGAGAGGAGAGGGGAGGAGGGTCAGAGAGTCACAACAGGAGAGTGAGTTAGCAGCAGTTGTTACTCTTGCAGGCGCATTTGTTACTCTGCATCACGGTGTTCCCCAGGGGCCTCAACTGTATGTTTTATCTCAGTTAGTTAATGGTTTTGAGTGTTTTGTTTTCTGTTTTTTCCTGTTTTTCCTGTGTTTTTTGGGCTGAAGTTTTGAGTTGCTAGATTGTTTTTATCTGTTGTATTACTGTTGTTTTCAGTATCTCACCCACCCTCATCCACCCACCCTCATCCACCCACCCTCATCCACCCACCCTCACCTACACCCATAGCTATACACCCACTCCCACCCACCACCCTCACTTACGTTGTCCTATCGTCCGTGTGTGTGTGTGTGTGTGTGTGTGTGTGTGTGTGTGTGTGTGTGTGTGTGTGTGTGTGTGTGTGTGTGTGTGTGTGTGTGTGTGTGTGTAGAGGAACATGTACATACACAGAAAATGAACAGTAATCGTGACTTGCACATAAATCTATCTAGGCTGAAAGAGAAAGACAGAAAGTAAAGGAGGATTTTAAAGATAGAGAAATAGAGTGAAAGAGATGATACAAAGATATACAGACAGAGAGACAGACAGAGAGACAGAGACAGACACAGAGACAGACAGAGAGACAGAGAGAGACAGACAGAGAGACAGAGAGAGACAGACAGACAGACAGACAGACATAAACACAGACAGACGGACAGACAGAGACATAAACACAGACAGACGGACAGACAGAGACATAAACACAGACATACAGACAGACAGACAAACGGACAGACAGACAGACATAAACACACACAGACAGACAGACATAAACACAGACAGACAGACAGACAGAGACATAAACACAGACAGACAGACAGACAGACAGACGTAAACACAGACAGACGGACAGACAGAGACATAAACACAGACATACAGACAGACAGACAAACGGACAGACAGGCATAAACACAGACAGACAGACAGACAGAGACAGACAGACGTAAACACAGACAGACGGACAGACAGAGACATAAACACAGACAGACAGAGAGACAGACAGAGAGACAGACAGAGAGACAGACAGACCTAATAATACTTCTCCTCCACATGTTAAATCTCCTTCGTCATTTTCCTTTTCTTCTTCTTCATCACCTCCCTCCTCTTCTATCTATCTATCTATTTATCTATCTATCTATCTATCAATCTATCTATCTGTCTATCTGTCTATATGTCTATCTGTCTGTCTCTCACACACACACACATCAAAAGTTTATAGGTGGTAAAATGAAAATAAATAAATACATAAATAAATAATATTGAGGAAAAGGTAAAGTTGACAAGTAAAAATATGGAGTGACTAATGTTGGGGTTGACATACGTGGAGGTGGCAAGGAAGGAACACACAAGAATAACTGTTGGTGGCAGACAAATTAAGTTATTAAAGGGGTGAGAAGATTATTATGTAAACTAAGTCATTTAATAATATTTATATTAAGTTATGATTATGTTAGTTAATTAGGTACATTAAATAACACAAGTAAAACACATCTATACATCTACCAAAACACACCAGAATATTACCCAATTATTCTTACTTTAAACATTAAATACACCTACTGTATACAACAACAACACAAAAACCTGATAGAAATGGCAGCTCGGGTAGCAAGTCAAGGTAGCGATGGCCAACCACAAGGAACCAGGGATTAACGCCGTAGTCCACAACCATCAAACCATCACAACACCATCAGCAGAGGAACACCGTAGGCCGTAGAGGAGAGACAGTAGAGACTCAGCTTACCAGTCAGACACACTTCTTCTGAATCTGTGCTCACTGGGGTCAAGTAGCTTCGTGAAACAGCTTCTTCTCCTGGTGTCAAGTTGGAGCAAGTGGTGGTAGAGTGAGGAGGGGACAGAGTCGTCACAGGAAATCAATAAATAAGTACATAAATAAATAAATAAATAAATAAACTAGTTAGCTATCAAAAGGAGTCAGAAATGTGCATGTTACCCATTAAAGTTTCATTCTCTATAGTAGTATGAAAGAGAAAACCAACATTTATTAGAGGATAACTTATTCAAATTTGTGCTACTATACTGGTATGTCTTTTTGACCAATTAGACGGCAGTGTTGTATTTACGGTTTTTTTTATCCTCTTCGCCACTGATCGGCTTGTGTAGGCAGATGGTGCGACCTCACGTCTCTTTTCCTTTATATTCTTCACCAAAAGGTCGGCTGGCTAGCCGCCCGGGCGATCAGTCACGTCTCTGTCACGCACTGTTGGCAAATACTGGGCATGCACCGGCTCCTGAATGTACCTGAACCCGCTCCAGTGTTGGTCAAGTCTTCTCTTGAAAGAGCTCACACTCGGTGCCGTCACAACACTCTCTGGTAGATTGTTCCAAGAGTTTACAACCCTCACTCCGAAAAAGTTTGCCCTCACGGTTTTCCGGACTTGCGGCTTCTTCAATCTTGAGCTGTGACCCCTTGTGGGGCGAGCGTCCGCCAGCTCAAAGTAAGGACACTCAACTGAGTAGTGCCCCCTGAGATGCTTATAAACCTCAACTAGGTCCCCCCTTGCCCGTCTGTAGTATAAGCTAGGCAAGTTCAGGCGCTCCAATCTCGCAGGGTAGCTGAGATGCCGAAGTGCAGGCACCAGCTTGGTGGCCCTCCTTTGAACATTTTCAACCAACTGACAGTCCCTAGCATATCTCGGGGACCAGATGGGGTGACAGTACTCCAGATGGGGAAGCACTTCACTCCTGAAGATCGTCACGAGGGACGGACCGTCTAGATATCTGAATGACCTTCTTATAAGACCCAATAATTTATTTGCCTGATTTACCTTCTTCTCACAATGGCCCGAGAACTTCAGCTCATTGTCAACATACACACCTAGGTCCTTCTCACACACAGTCTCAACTAGTACATTTTCTTCATCCCGTTGGGACATATGGTACGCCTCCTTACCGTTGGTACGCCCCAGGTGCATCCTCTTACACTTCGTGACATTGAATCTCAGCAGCCATTGTATTTACGGGTTTTTTATATAGGGAGAGGAAGGGATGGGGATATTGATGGATAGATGGATGGATGGATGGACTGATAGATGGATGGATGTATGGATGGATAGATAGATGAATGGGCGGATAGGAGAATGAATAGATGATGATGAGAGGTATGATGAGCTGGATGATGGCTGCGCGTGAGTTGATATATGTGGTGAGGCAGGAGCGCAGGCTGCAACCACACATCTTGAGCTCTCTCTTTTCCTGATCCAGTTGTGAAAGTGTCGCACCAAAATGGGAGAGGGAGAGTTGCAATGGACTGCCGATAGCCTAGTTTGTTGGGTTTCGCCTTAGTAGCCTGTCCATCAGGCATTGCCTTCGTCTGCTGGTGTAGTCGTTGGGTTCCCATGGTGGTTACCTCTTCCGCCTATACCGCCGTGGGGTCTTGTTGGAGCTCTGTAAGCATGTCTGCCTGATGCTGGGCTCCACCGCAAATTTTTCGTTCGGGGTTTACTTCCGTAGCCTTATTATACCTACCAAGGTTAATCCGCAAAACAGCGAGGCAATGGTTGGTAGGCGCCAGGACGTATCCACATGCCAGTGAGCCTATGTGCCGTCCCTCTGGGGTACCCACTGCTACTCCGAGATCCCCTGATGGTCTAGCCTGGGCCCACGAGGCACCCAGTTACCGTGTGTTACCACGAGGAGGCACAGCAGGAGTGTTGATGGTGAAGAGGTTGTGTACTGGCTGGGGAAGACTTATGCAAGTTGCTTCTCTGTTCGCCACGAGGGCTAGCCAGCGGCGGTAGCTGAAAGCGAGAGGGAGCAAGCAGTGCCTGCACCTTAACACTAATATAAAGCTGCCACACTATACGCATTAAACCACCCTGTGCACACACACACACACACACACACACACACACACACACGTCCCAACCACTGTAAAAATTATCAACAACTTGTAATCAACCAGTGTGTTCACTCCCAGTCAATCTTACTTTTTGCACTGTCACTATGTTGAAATGCCCTGTAGTTTGAGCTTCTCCCCACCTAGTTATTATATATCATATTTGTATCACTTATGTTACTTGTATATAATTTGCAAATCAAGAGACCCATTCCAGGATTCTCTAAAAGGTCCTCGAAGGATTTTCTCTGTTATTCCTGGATAATTATAAAGTCCTGGGTAGCCTTGGAGTTAATGACGGCAGCATAGCGTGTGTGGTTCATCGTTAGAGCCTCCCTTGTGGTGTCCAATACAGTACTACCTCGTTCGCTCCCTCGCTCCCTCGCCTTGGAATTCCTCTCATCCAGTGACGTGAAGGTTGAGATTCATGGAAGTATTTTGTTTAAGTATAGATAAAGTTTAGGGATTTTTAAGGTTCTTGGAAGGAGTTTAGGACATTTCTTCTTCTTCTTCTCACCCTCTTTTCCTTCCTATTCTTGTCCATTCCTCCTCTTCACCCTCTTCTTCTCCTGTTCCTTTTCTCCACTCGCTTCTTCTTCTTCATCGTCTTCTTCTTCTTCGTCTTCTGCTTCTTCTTCTCCTCACCCTCTCTTCCTTCCTATTATCCTTCTCTTCTTCCCCTCTCCCTCCTTCTCCCCATCAAGCCACACCTTAACACCACCACCGTAACTCAGGTGTTTAATGTCAGCGCCAAATTCGACTGAGATTTCTCCATCATCTACGGATAATTAACTTCCGCCTTGACCATACTGTTAATGTGACACCCCCCCTCCCCCTAACCTCCCAACACCCTCCCCTAACCTCCCAACACCCTCCCCCCTTAAAGTAGTTAGTGGTTATATTATTAATGTAGAACAAGGTCTTTGAGTAGTTGAACGGGTAATGTGTGTGTGTGTGTGTGTGTGTGTGTGTGTGTGTGTGTGTGTGTGTGTGTGTGTGTGTGTGAGCGTTTGTAACACTCTTAAGTTCTCATCCACAAAGCTATTACGTCACACATGGAGTATAACACTTTTTTGCGTCAAGGTCGTGTAAGCTGCCATGGAAACCTGCTCCACCTCCTCCTCCTTCTCTTCCGCCTCCTTCTTACTCTCTTCCTTCAACTACTACTCTTCTTCCTCCTCCTCCTCCTTCATCTTACTCTCTTCCTTCAACTATTACTCTTCTTCCTCCTCCTCCTCCTACTACCACCACCACTACTACCACTACCACTCCCTCCTTACCAGGCGATGGTGAGAGAGAGAGAGAGAGAGAGAGAGAGAGAGAGAGAGAGAGAGAGAGAGAGAGAGAGGGGCGTGTCCCGAGAACTATCAAGGTGTGTCCCCCCTCCTCCCCCTCCTCCCCCTCTCCCTCTCCCCCTTCAATGAATATATATATAAATAGGACACCTCTTCCTCCTCCTACAGTCACTTCCAGTCAAACTCCTTCAGACAGTCAGAAATCAGGTAAGAATCCCAGTTAAGTGATTGGTGATGATTGCCAATTACAATCCATTTTATACAGTTAGTGATTTGTACAATTGTTATTATTATTATTATTATCATTGTCATTATTATTATTATTGTCATTATCATCACTGTAACAGGATGATCGGTTTAGTGTTGGTGATGGCCATGGTGGTGACGGTACTGGGCCGGGGAGAGGAGGATTACTACAATGCTTATGGCTTTACGAAGGTACTGTACTGTTACCTGTGTACTGTTACCTGTATAGTGTTACCTGTGTACTGTTACCTGTGTACTGTTACCTGTATAGTGTTACCTGTGTACCGTTACCTGTATAGTGTTACCTGTGTACTGTTACCTGTGTACTGTTACCTGTATAGTGTTACCTGTGTACCGTTACCTGTATAGTGTTCCGTGAATAATATCATCTGTATTGTGTTACCTGTGTAGTGTTACCTGTGTAGTGTTATCTGTACAGTGTTACCTGTGTAGTGTTATTTACATAGTGCTACCTGTATAGTGTTACCTACTGTATATAGTGTCACCTGTAAAGTGTTACCTGTAGAGTCTTACCTATATAGTGTTACCTGTATGGTGTTACCTTTACAGTGTCACCTGTATAATGTTACCTGTATAGTGTTACCTGTATAGTGTTACCTGTATTGTGTTACCTATATAGTGTTACCTGTATTGTGTTACCTGTATAGTGTTACCTTTATAGTGTCACCTGTATAGTGCCTCATCACCCTCTCTACCTCAGATGATGACTAACTGCTTCGGGAACGACCTTTACTACGACTATATTAGACGAGTAGGTTACGCCAAGCAGGAGTGTTCCCAGCAGCCATTGGCTTATCCTGGACAGTTTACCGGGAGTGGTGGAGTGGTGAGTGACTAACTATCTATCTGCCTACGTCTGTCTGTCTCTATTATATATCCATCAACTGTTTCTGTAAATGACATTTTTTTTATTATGTCATTAACCTTAATTAACCTAAATTAACCATAAGTTACCCTGATTATTTTTACTAGACTCCTTAAGGTGCTTTGTAGAATTAACAATTAATGATGTTAAATCTTAAGTCATGAGAAGTTTATTCACTTTAATATATCAAAACAAAAATTATTATTATTGTTATTTAATGGTAAAAAGGAATAGAAATACACGCACGCACGCACGCACACACACACACACACACACACACACACACACTGCTGCTGCTACTACCACTACTACTTTGCTGTCACTCGGAATCGAGTATGACGACCATCCAGCTATGATACAATGATGTGAGTTATTAAGGATGTCACCTACGTTGGTGAGTTCTGAGGTGACTGAAGAAGCCGATACGGGACCGGCAGGGTCGTTCACAGGTGTGACAAATGTGGAGGGCTACATATAGTGCGGGAGGGGCGGCGGCAGGGTCTTTTTGGCGCTGACGCTTGTCTGCCTTGGTATGCAGTCGTGCTAACTCTAGTGGTGCTCCTCCAAGCGTTACAGTGTGGAGCAATCGTCTCCCAGGTTAGGGGTCGATTTGGTACTTTTTCAAGTTTGTCCTTATACCTTTTCAATTGTCCGCCAGCGTTACATTTACTATTCGTTGGGTGACTGTAAAGTAGCTGCTTCGGCAGTCTACTGTCGTCCATGCGGGCAACATGGCCAGTCCAGCGTAGTTGTTCATGGATAATGGTAGCCTCGATGCTTCTACATTTGGTGTCAGTGAGAATACTGGCATTTGTTCTCTTGTCTTCCCAGATAACTCGGAGGATGGAAGGTAAACTACGTTGGTTAAAGTTTTCAAGTGCCTTGAGGTGCCTCCTGTATATGACCCATATTTTGATGCCATATATCAGGGTGGGGAAGACCACTGCTTGATATACATGCAGCTTTGTAGATAATTTCAGCTCCCTACAGCTGAAGATACGGGTACGAAGTCTGCCAAAGGCTTGAGATGCACATCTAATCTGAAGTTGAATCTCTTCCTCGATGTCCGCGGTGGTGAACAGGTGGGAGACGAGATGCCGAAAGTGGATAACATTAGATGGTGGAGGTGTGGCTGAACCAAGGGCAGGCTGAAAGAGAATCTGAGTCTTATGTACATTCACCTCAAGGCCGAAGTGTGCATACGCATCTGTGTAGGTGTTCAGGATCTTCTGTAGGTTGCGTTCAGTGTAAGCGACAAGGGTGAGGCATACTGAAGTTCAGTAATGGAAGCTGTGGTCACCTTCGTTCCTACCTGAAGTAATCTTATGTTGAAAAGACCCTTCATTCGGTACTTGATGTCCACCCTGCCGGCTAAATTGGCACTTGCACGAGTAAGGAAGGCAGCCAAGAAAATGGAAAAGAGAGTTGGTGCCAGTACACATCCTTGTTTTACCCCCGTTTGGATGGGGAGAACTCAGACTGGGTGCCATTGTGCAGGACACTGCCGTTCATGCCATCGTGGAGTTGCCTCACAATGGTGATGAAATGTGGTGGGCAGGCAAAACGGCTTCCCTTTTGACCGAGTCGAAGGCCTTGGTTAGGTCGATGAAGGCCTACAGGTCACGATGCTGTTCTCCGCACTTTTCTTGTATCTGACAGGCAGCAAAGATCATGTCAGTGGTGCCACGTGATGGTCTAAAGCCACATTGAGATTCTGGGAGGAAGTTTTCCGCCTCAGGAAGAAGTCTGTTCAGGAGGACTCGGGCGATAATCTTGCCAGCTATAGACAGCAGCGAGGTCCCACGGTAGTTGCCACAGTCTGACCGGTCTCTCTTGTTATTATAGATATTGACAATGGAGGCGTCTTTAAGAGCTTGGTAGATTTCCTCCTTTTCCCATATATTCTCCAGGAGAGAGTGGAGACGGCTGGTAAGCAGAGGTCCTCCTGCTTTATAAACCTCGGCTGGGATTCCACCAGGCCCTGAGGCTTTGTTATTTTTCATCTGTTTGATGGCAGTAGCTACCTCATCCAGGGATTTAGGATAGCTGAGGAGGGTCAGCTCTGGATGCTGAGGGACCTGCTGGATAGTTAGGACATCCACATCAGTGTTTCGGTTGTGCAGCGAATGGTAGTGCTCTTTCTAGTGCTGAAGGATGCCTTCTTCGTCTTTAATTAGGGAGTTACCGTCGGATGAGCTGAGGTCGCACACACACACATTAACAAACAAATACATACACATACACTAACAAAACAAACACCCAAACAAACAGATAGACAGACATAGACAGACTCACACAGGTAGATAAACAAACTAAAAATATCCGTCCCCCCCCACCCCCAGCAGAGTGTGGCGCCGCTCCCCCAGCAGGTGTACGGGTACCCCAACACCCCCCTCTACCCCAACACCGGCCTCTACCCCCAAGTGTTCACCCTGCAACAACCCTGCCGTCATCCTTCTTAACCGCCATTGCAGTAAGTGTGTGTCCTCTCTCTCTCTCCTCTCTCTCTCTCTCTCTCTCTCTCTCTCTCTCTCTCATTAGATCTGTCACTTAAGATAGCATTTTTTAAACCTACTTATAATTATCATGGCCTTTATTATAAGACCCTACCCTATAATTATCACCAGCCTTTGTTAGCTAAGGCCCTACCCTATAATTATCACCCAGCCTTTATTATAAGACCCTACCCTATAATTATCGCAGCCTTTATTATAAGACCCCTACCTATAATTATCACCCAGCCTTTGTTATACAACCCCTACCCTATAATTATCGCCAGCCTTTATTATAGACCCTACCCTATATTTTTCAGCCTTTATTATAAGACCCTACCCTATAATTATCACTGGCCTTTATTATAAGACCCTACCCTATAATTATCACCAGCCTTTATTATAAGACCCTACCCTATAATTATCGCCAGCCTTTATTATAAGACCCTACCCTATAATTATCACCAGCCTTTATTATAAGACCCTACCCTATAATTATCGCCAGCCTTTATTATAAGACCCTACCCTATAATTATCACCAGCCTTTATTATAAGACCCTACCCTATAATTATCACCAGCCTTTATTATACAACCTTACCCTATAATTATCGCCAGCCTTTATTATAAGACCCTACCCTATAATTATCGCCAGCCTTTATTATAAGACCCTACCCTATAATTATCACCAGCCTTTATTATACAACCTTACCCTATAATTATCGCCAGCCTTTATTATAAGACCCTACCCTATAATTATCGCCAGCCTTTATTATAGACCCTACCCTATAATTATCACCAGCCTTTATTATAGACCCTACCCTATAATTATCACCAGCCCCTTTGTTATACAACCCTACCCTATTATCGCCAGCCCTTTATTATAAGACCTACTATAATTATCACCAGCCTTTATTATAGACCCTACCTATAATTATCTTAGCCTTTATTATAGACCTACCCTATAATTATCACCAGCCTTTATTATAGACCCTACCTATAATTATCACCAGCCTTTGTTATGCAACCCTACCCTATAATTGTCGCCAGCCTTTATTATAAGACCCTAACCCTACCCTATAATTATCGCCAGCCTTTATTATAAGACCCTACCCTATAATTATCACCAGCCTTTATTATACAACCCTACCCTATAATTATCGCCAGCCTTTATTATAAGACCCTGCCCTATAATTATCACCAGCCTTTATTATACAACCTTACCCTATAATTATCGCCAGCCTTTATTATAAGACCCTACCCTATAATTATCGCCAGCCTTTATTATAAGACCTTACCATATAATTATCGGCAATTAACCACTTCTCCCCCCCGCCCCCCCAGGGCCGCCAAGCTGTCGAGCCTTTGATCAATAGAGATGTCATGGAGGCCTCACTCGCTGCAGTCCACGCCGGCATAAGTAACTATACCTGTCAACTGAGGGTGATGGGACTGGTGAGTACTAGTGGTAGGTGGTGGCAGTTGTGGTAGGTGGTGGTGGTATAGTAGTGGTAGGTGGTGGTAGGTTGTAGTAGTATTTGTTAGGTGGAAAATTTAACGTAGGAACCTTTGAGAATCCATCTTTGTGTCGTAGCTTAAGTGAGTCAGTTAGATACGTTCTCACATCACCAGTTAGGAGGAAAATTTAACGAAGGAACCTTTGAGAATGTACATGACACTACACTAAGAATCTCTACTATCTCCCTCCCAACACAGATTGATGATAACCTCAACATAAACCTGAATGAAGCCATCAATCAATATGTCAACATTCCTATCGACTCTTATCTGAGGGAAGACTTGGTTCTAAGCGTCCGATACTGCAAGGAACAGTCGGTATGTTTGTTAACTCTGCCTTTCGTTCTTATTCTATCTCTGTCTGTCTGCCTGTTTAAATATCTATCTTTCTATTCAATTATCAATTTATTTATCGTGTTGAGAACTGTACTAAAATATATAAAGACAGTTTTTTCAGTCTGTTTTAACCAATAAATAACACTACTTCTGTGTGTGTGTGTGTGTGTGTGTTTCCAGGACCGTATGCCACTCGAGTTACTCACCGTGCCATCACCAACTGTCTTCCGAATCCTCTCCTTCGCCAAGTGTGAGAGGAAATTACGTCGGTTTTCCTGCCTCAAGAAGGATTTGAGGGATAATATTAATTTAGTGGAATTCTCAGCCATTCCTGACATCGGTGGTGCTGGACCTATTGATAATCTCGCCATCATCTTAACGGCAGCTGGAACACTGGATGAATTGGATTTCTTCTAGGCTATCTAGGGAGACCATTCTCCCTCTCTCTCTCTCTCTCTCTCTCTCTCTCTCTCTCTCTCTCTCTCTCCACTATCCACTCTACAGTATCCACAATCCACAAACCACTCTCCAGTACCCACTATCCACTTGTCACCTCAGCTCAAAAATCCAATACATTTTAATAAAGTGTATAGAACAAATATGATTATTTATTATTTCCTTGTAAGAGAGAGAGAGAGAGAGAGAGAGAGAGAGAGAGAGACGAGAAAGAGAAAGATATGGATAATTAAGATGTGCCAAAAAAGATAGAAATAAATTATTACTGAACTGAAATTATTATAATTATGATATGTAATATTATGATGATCCAAAGTTATAATAATAATAATAATAATAATAATAATAATAATAATAATAATAATGTGATGTCCCTCCCTGCTCCCTACAGTATTGAGGAAAGGTAAAGTTGACAAGTAAAAATATGGAGTGACTAATGTAGGGGTTGACATACGTGGAGGAGGCAAGGAAGGAACACACAAGAATAACTGTTGGTGGCAGACAAATTAAGTTATTAAAGGGGTGAGAAGATTATTATGTAAACTAAGTCATTTAATAATATTTATATTAAGTTATGATTATGTTAGTTAATTAGGTACATTAAATAACACAAGTAAAACACATCTATACATCTACCAAAACACACCAGAATATTACCCAATTATTCTTACTTTAAACATTAAATACACCTACTGTATACAACAACAACACAAAAACCTGATAGAAATGGCAGCTCGGGTAGCAAGTCTAGGTAGCGATGGCCAACCACAAGGAACCAGGGATTAACGCCGTAGTCCACAACCATCAAACCATCACAACACCATCAGCAGAGGAACACCGTAGGCCCTAGAGGAGAGACAGTGGAGACTCAGCTTACCAGTCAGACACACTTGCCTCGATACCTCGGTCTCATAGTCAGATGGGAAACTTGTTCTGAATCTGTGCTCACTGGGGTCGAGTAGCTTCGTGAAACAGCTTCTTCTCCTGGTGTCAAGTTGGAGCAAGTGGTGGTAGAGTGAGGAGGGGACAGAGTCGTCACAATAATAATAATACATTGTCCTCCCGTGCTATGTATGAGGTCTCCCATAAGAGTACAAACGTTCACACAGTCTCCACGCAGATCTGTAAGGCAGTGTCTTCTGTACTGGGTATGATAGGCTCAAAGAACATAACCTAATCTAACCTATAATGAATTTCGCTTTTCGGTGTCTATGTACTGTCCAGGGTCTGTGTTCTGTCCAAAGCGTCAGAGTACTGCCTTGGGTGGCTATGTACTGGCTAGAGTATCTAAGTACTTTCCAGGCTGTTTACTGTATGTACTGTCCAGTGTTTATGTACTGTCCAAGGTTGACCAAGATATGCCCCGTCACCCCTGTCAAGCCAGCCAGTGTGACGCCACTGACAAAAAGGTGCAACATTTATCAGAGATTTAACGCCAACTCGAGCGTTCACGTACGCCACGCCCGCCCGAAGCCCAAGGACAAGGTTGATGGAGGGTCAACTGGTGGAGAACGTTCAAATTTGAGGTTAATATTTATTTATTTTTTATATTATTATTATTATTGTTATTATTATTATTATTATTATTATTATTATTATTATTATTATTATTATTATTATTATTATTATTATTATTATTATTATTATTAATGCTAGGTCATCCCGGACGATCATAAATCCCCTTTCCACCCTTTCCTTCCTCCCTCCCTCAGTCCTTCTACTTTCCCCTCCCGCTCTTCACCCCGCTCTTCCTTCCCCCTGTCACCCCCGCTCTTCCTCATCCCCCTGCCCTTCCTGTCGTCTTGAAGGCCCGACAATCACAGACGTTTATCAATTCTTGGCTGCCTCAGTTAAGTTTCCTTGTTCACAGTGAAGTGTTTATTCTGTGGGTGGGTGGGTGGTGAGGATTGTGTGAGGAAGTGTTGGCAGGTGGGAGAGGTGTGTGAGGGGACGTGGGTGGGTGGGAGGGTGTTGGTGGGTGGGTGGGGAGGGTGTGTGTGTGTGGGTGAGTGAGGTGTTGGGTGGGGAGGGTGTGGGTGGGAAGGGTGTGGGTGGGTGGGGAGGGTGTTGTGGGTGGGGGTGTTAGTGGGTGGGGGGAGGGTGTGGGTAGGGGACGTGTGGGTGGGTGGGAAGGGTGTTAGTGGGTGGGGAGGGGTGTTGGTGGGTGGGGGTGTTGAGTGGGTGGGGAGGGTGTGGTAGGTGGGCGGTTAGTGGGTGGGGAGGGTGTGGGTGGGTGGGTGGGGAGTGGTAGTGGGTGGGTGGGAGAGGTGTGTCAGTGGGTGTGGTGGGGGTGTGGGTGGGTGGGGAGGGTGTGAAGTTGGTGGGTGGGGAGGGTGTGAAGTTGGTGGGTGGGGGTGTGGGTAGGTGTTTGTTCCTGGTTGGGTTGAGACCTTGCTGCTCTAGTTGATAGCAGCCCATCCACACACACACACGAAAATAGATACCAGGAAGGACATTGACACGATAACAGGAAACATGAACTTTTTAGCAACAAGAAAAGCGTCTGTGTATGTATGTATATATGTGTGTGAGTGAGGCGTGATGTGTGTGTGTGAGTGAGTGAGGCGTGATGTGTGTGGGTGGGTGAGTGACCGCTTGCCTTCAACAAAGCATCGTCAGGATATATATCAGACAGTGTACTCAGCCACATTGAGTCTTAGGAGTTGATCTGACGAAGTAGTTCCTCTCTCTCTTGCCCATCTGACCGACCAGCGACCACCACTACCATTACTGCCTCAAGAAGTAACTACTACTACGACTATAACCCACTACTACTACTACCCGAAGAAGTAACTACTACTACTACTACTACTACTACTGCTACTACAACCACTACCGAACCCAGGTGAGACAACCCAATATTTTACCCCATTACACTGATAGTACTCAGGTATGAACCGTTAATAGTAGCCAGTCTTTAGTAGTGACCATCTGTACCACAAACTAGAATTAGAAACATAATGATCGTATACCTTCACCATACTACCCTCCCAGCACCATACTACCCTCCCAGCACCATACTACCCTCCCAGCACCATACTACCCTCCCAGCACCTCAGCACTAACACAGCTCTCCTACAGGATGGTGAGGGTCGTTGTGCTGCTGAGCGTCCTGATGATGGGTCTGACTCAGGAAGACTTCTTCAACAAGTACGCCTTCAACAAGGTACTGTGTGTGTGTGTGACTTTTCCACAAACTTTCTATGACCAAACCTAACTCAACCTAACATAACCTGACTTAACACTAACACTAATCTAACCTAACACTAACCTAACATTAACGGTAATCTAACCTGACTAACACTAGCACTAACCTAACACTAAATTAATACTAACCTCTGATCTACAGGTAATAAGCAGTTGTTTCGGGTCAGGTGAATACGGTCACTACCTATCACAGATCTCCTCAGCTCAGGTCAACTGCAACCAACAACCAATCACCGCCTTCCTCGCTGCCCCAGGACGTAGTAACCCAAACGTCTATTATTCCTCCCGCCCCCTCTCATCCACCCAGGTGAACAAGTGGTAGATTTACTCATTATATTCTTCCGGTGAGGTGAGTCAGCGGTACACTGACTCATCTTACTAATTTGGGTGTCCCTATAGTTAAACTGACTCACCGTGCCACTTGGTTGATTCATCCTCACCTACTTACTCATATTAAGAGTTGAGTAACTGGCTATTTACTTACCTTACTCTACAGTTACTCTATAAATAACCATAAAGTAACTGTATGTGACTTAAAACATCAAAAACATAACAACACACTTGATGAAGTTTACAAAACGTGACGTATTTTGCTCCGTGTCTCAGCCTTTCAGTAAAATAATAAACAACTCCTGATTTATGTACTGTACAGCCCTGTAAATGTATTCAATGCATATTATATCATTATGTCTAAATCTAATATAAGTGTATATTTTCAGCCACCGGCTGCAACTCTATTAATAAACCGTTTATTATTATCATTATTATTATTATTTATATTTCAAAGCTTTCAATATGATCAATAGAAACATAATTATGTAGATAAATACACACGTTATACAGGGTGAGTCAAACGTCTCCAGACACAGGCAAAATGATCACTTTATTATACAATCACTTGTAAGTCACAAAATATGCTCTATGTGGGCACCATTATACTGAATGCACATACGGATGTGTTCCTCCCACTCATGGCGAACGCGCGTTAACAACTCTGGTGTTATGCTCACACACTCATCACGAAAGCGTTCCTTTAGCTGGACCGTGTTTTGTATCTTCACCTGGTGCACTGTGGCCTGCAGGTGCCCCCACAAGTAAAATCAAGGGGGGTGAGGTCTGGGGACCTCGGAGGCCACTCCACGGGACCACGGCGGCCAAGGGCGCAAGCGGATACCGTAATGGGGTGGCGCCCCATCTTGCTGAAATGTAATGGTGCCCCCATAGAGCATATTTTGTGACTTACAAGTGATTGTATAATAAAGTGATCATTTTGCCAATGTATGGAGACGTTTGACTCACCCTGTATATACATTCCACCGTATACAAAAAAATAAGGAAAAGATAAAAATAAGAAATTCGTCCCAGAGTTTTAGTTTCCTTTAAAATAATATTCTTGTACTAAAGAAAATAAATTCCTTTTATCACCAACTCAACAGATATTTGACGCCTCGTATATACTACATGTAAACTGCTCCCCTTACTCACTCTCTTAACATCCCATCAGACAGGATTAAAAGTCTACTGATAATAAAATATTCATAAAAAATACGTGTCTATCTATCTATTTCCTTGCAGACTTCACCCTCAAGCGGCTTCAACCCCAGACGGAACAACCCACGCTACACGCCCGCTACCAACCCCCTTAATCCACGCCCACTCACTGGCTATAACCCACGCTACACGCCCACTACTAACCCACGCCCACTTACTGGCTATAACTCCCGCTACATTCCCACTACCAGCCCTCTTAGCCCACGCCCACTCACTGGCTATAACCCACGCTACACGCCCGTTACTAACCCCCTTAACCCACGTCCACTCACTGTCTATAATCCCAGCAAGCCTTTTACGAGCCAATCAGGATCCCAATTCGATGTCCCCATCAGCCAATCAGGATCCCAATACGGTGTCCCCACCAGCCAATCAGGAGTCCACTATGGTGTTCTAGGCAGCCAATCACAACCGCCCTTCCCCCAGCCAAATATCTATCGCCCTTCTACTCATCAGGTGAGTCTGCTAGAACACACACACACACACACACACACACACACACACCTAAAAGTAAACAAATAATTTCACTTTTATTTAAATTTGTTTTGTTATTATAAGTAAGAAGACACATTATGCCAGGCTATTTAAGTAATGTAAGTAACATGGTCTTCAAGTAATATAAGTGTCCATTAATAAGTTCATTTCTAACCACTATGACTTAATTTCCCCATTAATTTCTATATTAAGACTTGGTTGACATATGATTTAAATATTATTGTCTCTTAAAAGATCAGAAACTCGTATGCAAATTAGCTTCATCAGTTACTAATTGTTTATATTATTTTTTGAGAGTTAATGTCTCTTAGTTTTAGGGTAAGACGAGAGAGAAATTGAATTATCTCTTTCTCTGTCTGGCTGTCTCTCTGATTTGATTTGATTTACTTAGTTTTTTGTTTGTCAACGCTTCGGTACTCTCCCTCTCTCTCTCTCTCTCTCTACCTTGTATGTCTCTCTGTTCACTGTATGTTCCTCCGTTGCTTCAGTGATAAAACTTGTACGAAATTATGTAAGTTATCATCATTATTTACTAATTACTAACACAATTGTGGGATTTTTATAACTACATATATTCATTTTGTATTATTAAAAATTAATTATTTGGGTCGAGCTTTAATTTGGAGTTTCTTTACCCCAAATTATCTGAGAGTTACCTGTTATTTCAGTTGACAGTAATTACTTTTTCTTCATATGTGACCCAGACTTTAAAAACGACATAATTAGGATGATAACTAATAATCAACAAAAGCATAATTAGGGAAATGAATAAAATATGATATAGAAATAAGTAAGAAATATATAAATAAATGTATAATGAAATAGAATAATAATTAACCAGTATCATTAAGAAAGTCTCCTTCCCCTCAGAGTACTGGATCACCCGGACACAACTCTCGTCGCCAGTACTCATGGGACTACGACTCGATAACTACCTCCATCCACGACCTTAACGCTGCCCTCAGTAACATGACCTGTGTCTTGACCTCTATCAACGCCGTCAGTATTACCTCTATCGGGTCAATCTATCCCTTATTTTGGGGGGGGGGGAAGGGGGTCAGTTTTAGGATAATTTGGGATCGTTTAAGGTTATTTTAGGTCAGTTATGGTTTATATTATGTCAGACTAGTCCATTAATTGCTTATCTAGGCCGTGTCAGGTCACACCAGAATATTGTAGGTCATTTTTACGTCATTTTAAGTCAGTTGTAGGTCATGTTGATATAATCTTGGGGTCACATTTACTCTTGGTCTGTTTATTGATTCATTCACCCGTTTTCTCTGTTGTCTTCCCCCATTTATTCACCCGTTTTCTGTGATGTTTTTCCCACAGATCGACGGAGACTTAAACATTAAATACGAGGCCTTCATAAATTACTACAGCGATCGGCCACTCGACGCCTCTCTCAAGGGTGATCTGGTGGATGGGGTCAATATGTGCAGGTCTTATGTGGTGAGTCTATCTATCTATCTATTTATCTATCTATCTATCTATCTATCTATCTATCTATCTATCTATCTATCTGTTTATACCGGCCCATTTGTTTTGTTTTAATGTTTTAACCATCTCTCTCTCTCACACCCCCCCCCCCCAGGAGTGTTTGCCAGTGGAACAACTCAAGTCTGGTCTGCCGTGGAAGTTACATCGTCTGTTGGACTTCCTCAAGTGCGAGAAGAACTCCCGCTTGACCTCCTGCTTCAAGCAAGACCTCAGAAATAACCTTGACCAGTTCGACCTGTCAGCTCTACCAGACGACGGGAGACGAACCGAGCCTGTCGACCAGTTGATGACTATCCTGGTAGGGGCTGGCGATATGGAGGTCTTTTAAGTGGTTCTCTGTCAGCACCTTTCTCAGTCAAGTGTCTTTCTCAGTCCAGTGTCTTTCTCAGTCCAGTGTCTTTCTCAGTCAAGTGTCTTTTTGCATTTTTCCGTCAGTGTATTATACAGAATCCAAATACCTTCTGGTTTACCTGACGAAGGGAGTCTCTGCAGGTATACTTCACTTCAGGTATACTACACTACAGGTATACTTCACTACAGGTATACTTCACTACAGGTATACTGCACTACAGGTATACTTCACTACAGGTATACTTCACTACAGGTATACTGCACTACAGGTATACTTCACTACAGGTATACTTCCCCTCTTTCTAGTTTACAGTAAACCGTAAAGTGTCCTTCAGGCTGTCTACACTTAGGTCCATTTAACTTGTAAACAAAGAAGTGAATCAGTGTTTGTTGTTAATAAAAGTACAGTGACTGTTGTGTTTAGTTTACCTGAGGATAATAATAATAATAATAATAATAATAATAATAATAATAATAATAATAATAACAATAATAATAATAATAATAATAATAATAATAATAATAATAATAATAATAATAATAATAATAATAATAATAATAATAATAATAATAATAATAATAACAATAATAATAATAATAATAATAATAATAATAATAATAATAATAATAATTTTCCTCTTCGCATTAATATATTATTATCATTATTACCATTCTTGTTATTTAATATTTAAAAAAATTACTATTAATAATATGAACGTAAACACTATGCAACAAGTCTTGTACACACACACACACACGTACACTCACACTATGCAACAAGTCTTGTACACACACACACACGTACACTCACACTATGCAACAAGTCTTGTACACACACACACACGTACACTCACACTATGCAACAAGTCTTGTACACACACACACACGTACACTCACACTATGCAACAAGTCTTGTACACACACACACACGTACACTCACACTATGCAACAAGTCTTGTACACACACACACACACGTACACTCACACTATGCAACAAGTCTTGTACACACACACACACACACACACACGTACACTCACACTATGCAACAAGTCTTGTACACACACACACACACACACACGTACTCACAGTGTGTAACTAGTCCGGTACACACGACAAAGCTCCGCCGGGTATAGCTCCCTCGACACATCTCCTGCATGACGTCAGCGTGTTATTGCCAAGGATGGACCTTCACCTTAACTCTGTCATCCAAACTCTTCACCTTGAACCATAACCTTCTGCTGTGACCTTGATTTTGGTCCTATTGTATCAAAAAATATTATCCCTTTGTCCTAAATCATTATTCTAAAAATATGTAGAGTTTGATGATGATTGTTCTTCTCGTTGTTGGGATATTTAAACAACTACTTACATTATGATAGCTGCATCCGTCTTAAGTGTACATTGTATATTGTATAACATGATAATATATCCAACCATATTATATATGTTTTCATTATTTTTTACTCCTGGACATTATTATTTCCACGTACTATATAATATAACAAACTTGTGGGTTAATTAAGAAAATTTATGCTTTAGGTATGTACAGTAGTTGCTGCCACGCGAGGATTCAACTCACGTGTGGGCGACACACACACACACACATACACACACAAGAACACAATGCACACAAACACACACATCACACACATACACAAAATAAAATTCTCACTTATGTTAGAGACAAATATACACAAAGACACCTGACCGGTGCATCCTGTGGCCTTGGTGAGAGGTAACTCCACGACACTAATGCAAAAAAACATCTCTGGTCCGGAACATATAATTCTCTGTGTTTATGTTTTACCTAATGATGGCTGAGTCAAGGTTGTGTGTGTGTGTGTGTGTGTGTGTGTGTGTGTGTGTGTGTGTGTGTGTGTGTGATTGTTTGTGTATGTATGTGTGTGTGGGGGGGGGGTGCGCGCGCGCGCACACAGGTTGGTGTAATGCGTCTAGTATGGCAGCTTTATGTCAGTGTTAAGGTGCAGGCATTGCTTGCACCTCTCGCTTTCAGCTACCGCCGCTGGCTAGCCCTCGTGGCGAACAGGGAAGCAACTTGCGTAAGTCTTCCCCTGCCAGTACACAGCCTCTTCACCATCAACACTCCTGCTGTGCCTCCTCGTGGCAACACACGGTAACTGGGTGCCTCGTGGGCCCAGGCTAGACCAGCAGGGGATCTCGGAGTAGCAGTTGGCCCCAGAGGGACGGCGCATAGGCCCACTGGCATGTGGTCACGTCCTGGTGCCTACCAATCACTGTCACCAACTGTAGGAGGAACATCGAGGCCACCATTGTCCATGAACAACTACGCTGGACTGGCCATGTTACCTGCATGGATGACAGTAGACTGCCAAAGCAGCTACTTTTCAGTCACCTAACGAATAGTAAACGTAACGCTGGCGGGCAACTGAAAAGGTATCAGGATAGTCTTAAGACAAACCTGAAAAAGCGCCAAATCGACCCCCTCACCTGGGAGACGATTACTCCACACCGTAACGCTTGAAGTAGCACGAAACGAGAAGGTGCCAATACGTTCGACTTGGCCCGACCCGACTACATACCAAGGCAGACAAGCGCCAGCGCCGAAAAGACCCTGCAGCCGCCCCTCCCGCACTATATGTAGCCCTCCACACGTGTCACATCTGTGGACGACACTGCCGGTCCCGTATCGGCCTCTTTAGTCACCTCAGAACTCACCAACGTAGGTGACATCCTTAATAGCTCGTATCGGTTTATCATAGTAGGATGATCGTCATACTCGATTCCGAGTGACAGCAAAGTAGTAGTAGTAGTGTGCGGAAGGTAACATAGAAATATATAAAGAACATATTACAACAGATAGGGCAAATCCAGACTTCAGTTACGGGGTGTCCAAGTGTAGGTTGGGGGTGTCCTTGGGAAGGAAAGGGAGGGACAGAGGAAACAAGGGAAGGGTGGAAGATATAAGCAGGCAACCGTACCACCACTTTCTCTAACATAAACAACAACGGTAATTACTCTCTGACATCACACTTACCTGATCACGAGGATGTCATTGAAGATGTATAATACAGGGGAGGTATATTAAGGGTATGTAAATGAGATGATGATATTTTATATATGCTTATAATATTAAAGGTATGTTCATGATTTATTACCCAACCTAACCTAACTTAACCTAACCTAGGCTAGGATAGAATGCAATATCCTCGATAGTGGTAGATTTTGAGATGGTAGATGATGCGTACAGTGGAGAGGAAGAAGTGCGTACCAGGCGTAAATAGTTATGTTGCCTCACACGACCCTGAAGCACTGTCAAGGTTGTGTACCGGTGGAGCAAGCGACCACACCCACCTCCACACACACACGGGGGTCATACAGGAAGGGAGGTCCGCTATCATCATTACGCCACCCTCCTCCCTTCTCTCTCTCTCTCCCTCTATACATATATAAAGCCAGGAAACATTATCTGTGTTGCTTGCAGTCTGACACGCGCTTGTTAAGGTAAGGACATGAACGAGGATCTTACTGTGACGCTGAGGGTACGTAGTTGTTCTCTGTACTTGTTTTGTTCATATAGAAGAACTTTTAAGATGTTTACGTGATTTTAGTTTACTTTATCCTCTTTACAACTCATCGGTCTGTTAGCCGCTTGGGCGATCGGTCACGTCTCTGTTACACACTGTTGGCAGGCACTGGGCATGCACCGGCTCCTGAATGTATCTGAACCTGCTCCAGTGTTGGTCAAGTCTGGTCTTGAAACAGCTCACACTCGGTGCCGTCACAACAATCTCTGGCAGGTTTTTACAACAGTTCACAACTTTCCATAAAAGTTTGCCCTGGCAGTTGACTGAACTCTTGTGACATTTTCAAGCCTAAAGCTGTGACCTCTCGTGGGGGGGGGGGTATCCGGCAGCTCCAGATATGGGTACTCGACTGAGAAATGTCTTCTGTGTCAAAGCACTTGGACCAATTTTCTGGATCTTCATACGTTATTTGCTCATTTATCAGGGGATTTGTGAACGTAATTTGTTCACCCACATTCTACAATATCCTCTGAACAAGTTTCTAAGTCAGTGTACGTAAATTGTTCATCTAGAAGTCCTTCGAATAATATTGAGGCCCTGTGTACGTGTTCTGTTCATCTAGATATGTCTTCAGAACAACTTAAATGATTGATGTACTTGACTTTAAGGGTTAATGACTCTCTGTACGTGATTGGCCCATAGCTAACTCCCAGCCCTGTCGAGTCTCAGTTCAACCTTTATGCCATTTTGTCTCACCTTACTGTTTACGGTCTTTATATACCAACACTGCCTAAGTCTATCTATCTATCTATCTATCTATCTATCTCTATACATTTAGCTGAGACTAAATTTGTATTAGCAGGCAGGATGGTGGTGGTGTGGAGGGCGGCCCTGAGTGTGTGGGTGTTGGTGCTGATCCACGTTGTCTGCGGCCAGGAAGCCTTCTACCAGAACTACGCTTATACCAAGGTACTACTACTGCTACTACTGCTGCTACTTCTACTGCTATGACTACTGCTACTACTGCTGCTACTACTACTACTGCTATGACTACTGCTACTACTGCTGCTACTTTTTTTTAAACGTGGCCTCCATCCTCCCCCAATAGCCACACCTTCGCCGCCATTTTATTACCTTAAAATTAAATATCCTACAACTACTACTACTACTACTACTACTGCTATGACTACTACTACTATTACTAATGATAATAATAATAATAATAATAATAATAATAATAATAATAATAATAATAATAATAATAATAATAATAATAATAATAATAATAATAATAATAATAATAATAATAATAATAATTATAATAATAATAACAATAATAATAATAATAATAATAATAATAATAATAATAATAACAACACGAAAAGCATGTGTGTGTGTGTGTGTTTGTGTGTGTTAAAAACGTCCATAATGTGTCTATAAATATCAAGTGTTGCATAAGAGTGTTAAGAAGGCGTGTGCGTTGTGTTTCAGGTGATGGGAGAGTGTCTGGGAGAGAGAGTGTACCAGGACTACCTACAGAGGGTGGCAGTAGCGAGGAGAGAGTGTAATACCCAAACCACGACACACAATAGGCCTCCTGGATCGTCTCGGCTCACGCCCTTCGCCTTCAACTTCCCTCAGGTGCGAGCTGTTTTTTGCCGTTCTTAAAAAGGTCAAATACCTTCAGATACACGAGTCCTCACAGGTCAAAGTTCACGAGATGCTGACAAATTAGTGTTTTTGTTTATTTTAATGTTGATGTAGTATTGTTATTACCATCTGAGAGAGCAGTGTGTGTGTTGGGGTCGATTAAACTGAGGCCATGTGTGATTCCATTCATTGGTTCCGCATCCACCTCTTCACCCGCACTTTGCAAGGTTAAAAAACCACAACCATGATGTAATTTTACAACTGAAACCGCAGCAGCGCAACACTCACAGGGTCTAAAATCGCCCCCGCACCGCTCGTAGTGTCATGGGTCAGCTCAGGCCGAGTCAAAAGTTTGTAGGTGACTTCTTTTCAGTGTACACCGGGCCAGCGAGGTCTAACTCTGGTACCTCAAGATTTCCTCACGCGTCACTACAGACGGTGTTCCCGCCCGGTGCTCCACACTAGAGTATTACCGCCAGGTGATGACACGACTTCTGCCTCTCAACTTATATATAACTCTACTTTCTTCCTGCAGGGAGGGACGGTGCAGCAGCCTGGAGTATTTTCCCAACCACCTGGAGTATTTTCCCAACCACCTGGAGTATTTCACCAACAACCGGTATTTTCCCAGCCATCTGGGGTATTTTCACAACGGCCTGGGGTATTTTCCCAACCACCTGGGGTATTTGCTCAGCAACCTGGGGTATTTTCCCGTCAGCCGGGAGTATTTTCACAGCAACCTGGAGTATTCTCCCAACCGCCAGCACTGCAGGGTGAGGGCGGCTCCCCCCAGCAGGTGCTCCACCCAGGGTCCTTCATACCCTCAAGACAAGGCCTCCCCTTCGGCCCCCGCCTCCCTAACTTCCGCCAAGTAGGTTAACTTATCAATTTAGTATTTAGTTAGTGAGCAGCCAAGCTTAGAGATATATTAAAGAGACACTAACCTTTGAGAGACATCAAAGAGAGACACTAACCTTAGAGAGACAGAGACACCCCTAAATATCATTACTGTCTCTCTGAAGCGTGCCGATCAAGCGTGTTGGCCAGACAGGTTCAAACAATTTGCTAATTAATGTTAAATATTTAGACCAATTCTGTATTAGTTTTTTATATAATATATCTTGAATTTATATATTAACATGCTCTTGATACTGACCTCTGCTTGAATCACTCGCTTGAATCTCTGTATGACCCCTGTTTGACCTTATGACCCCTGTTTGACCTTATGACCCCTGTTTGACCCCAGAAGCGGGCCCTGGTGCTGGGGAGGTCAGAGATACAAGACGCCATGAAGAAGGTGTTGGCGTTGGTGGGTAACTTCACCTGTGTTCTCACCAGACTGGGAGTGGTGAGTTAACCTAAGCATTATTAACATGTTAGATTATGTTAACATTAATGAAGTGTTAGATACGTGTTGTTAATATTAATGCTAGATGTCGGTGTCAACATTATTAACTTTGTTAGATATCAATATTGTTAACGACCTATAGTATCAGTATTTAACATGTTAATTAACGATATTAACACATAATAACTAACGATGTTAGCACGTTTTTAGATAATAACTTCCAATATTATTACTATTTGTCATATTAAAAGCCGATATTAACACTACTTTACACGTTAACACCTGATATTAACACTATTTATCATGTTAACTCCCGATATAAACACTATTTTACATGTTAACTCCCGATATTAACACTCTCTAACATGTTAATTCCACGCAGGTTAACAAGGAGCTGGATATTAACTTTGAGGGATTGGCAACCAACGTGTTCAACCAACCTGTTGCTGTCCCCTTGAAAAATGACCTGATCTCTGCTATTGAGTACTGTAGGGATATGGCGGTAAGTCTCTCTCTCTCTCTCTCTCTCTCTCTCTCTCTCTGTCTGTCTCTCTCTCTCTCTCTCAGTGTCGGTCTAATAGCATAAATATATATATATATATATATATATATATATATATATATATATATATATATATATATATATATATATATATATATATATATATATATATATATATATATATATATATATATATTCTTTACACAGGACATGACAGTATCACCTCAACATCCAAAATAAGTCTCAGTAACCTTGAAATTCCGGGGACGATTATAAAGAGAACGCCAGACATCAACACGTAAACATGAAGGTTATTCTGTTCTGTGACTCGACTCTTTTTGAGGAGAATTAATCGTTTATGGTTCTATCCTGGTATGCTTCGCCAGTCATTTTTTGAGTATCAGTCATGGTGATTCGTGAGAGAGACGGAGAGACAGTGGGAGGTGGAGAAGGAGAGAGAAAGAAGAAAAGCTTTTGATTGCAGTCGCTTATGATAGGGGAGATATAAAGAGAGAGAGAGATGAAGTAAGAGAACTAGAGGTTGAGAGAGAGAGAGAAAGAGGGAGACAGAGAAATTAAGAACACTAACTCACTCACACATAACATAAACTTAAGTAAAACAATGCATACCATAATTTCGTCACCTGCGCACGTCTCACCCGTTGTGTCTTCCTCTTAGTCACAATTGTCTTTCATTCTCTTATTTCCTTCCATTTTCTATCTGTCACTCCATTAATCATTGATTTATTCTTTATTTATTCTTTACTACGTTTATCAAGTATTTATCACTTGTACTAACCCACACAACTATTATTCAACTATAGTGTTCAAATTATAAAAAATCACGTTTAAATTCAACATATCACGTTCAAATTCAATATACCACGTTCGAATTAAATATATCACGTTCAAATGCAATATACCACTTTTAAATTTCTACATATCACGTCCAAATTAAATATATTACATTTAAATTTTATACTTTCAGCTATGTTTACCCCTTGAGAAGCAACAGTCAGCCGTCCCGCACCAGCTACAGCGTCTCAAGGCCTTCATCAAGTGTGAGAAGGAGGAGCGACTGTCTGCCTGCCTCAAACACGACCTCAGGAAGAACGTACACCGAGTCGACCTCAGCCTCTTGCCTAATAATGGAGGGAGAACGGATGACTTGGAGACATTGTTCAGTTTGTTAGTTGGCGCCGAGTCTGCCAATGAATTAGAATTGATCTAGAAAGAGAAAGACAGAGAAAACGAGAGGATTAGAAAAAGGAATTTGTGTACGTTGAGTCTAACTATTAACAGTGCGTAACAGAGACGTGACCGATCGCCCAAGCGGCTAACGACCCGATCAGTGATGAAGAGGATAAAAGTAAATGCTCGTTCTCTGAGCTGACTGGAGACTATAAACTATTAACTGGTCTAAACTATCTCTTATATACAAAAAGCTGTCTAACTAACAGGAACTGGTCTAAGCTGGTCCCCACACCGGGGATCGTTATAACATCTGAATTCTCTATAAAACTACTTCGTTACAGAATATCTAAGTTACCCCGACACGTTTTCTGTAATACACTCATTTTCATCTTTTCTTAGATGGATAGATAAATAGATAGATAGATATATAGATAGATAGATAGATAGATAGATAGATAGATAGATAGATTTTCAGTAAAATCTTAATGTAATAAATTATATTAATATTTCTTTTATAATTATAAAAAATACTATATAATCATGCATAATTTTCATAAATAAAACATTGAAATATAAAATCGTTTCATTTACAAAAGAAAATATAATTAGCAACTGGTAAATTGTCATTAAAAGCATAAATACTAACGTTCCATATATGAAAACCCTAATCACAACTATCAGTTAATTCCTGAATACTGTCGATAAGGAGAAAGATGTTGGCGGAGCAACGAGTGGCGGCAGCAGTGAGGGAAAAACAAACCAGGACTAAAGTATTATACGTTGTATCTTATAGTATAAAGTTAAGAAAATGTTCCATTACCTTTATAAGTCTCTCGTACGTCCCCATCTGGACTACTGTATAGGGGCAGGGAAACCTTACCTCCAGAAAGACTTAACATCCCTAGTAAAGGTGCAACACAGACTGACTAAGATGATGACTGAACTATTATCTCCATTATCCGGGTAGACTTAAGACTAACAACTCTTCAGACAAGACACAGTAGGGCAGATCTCAGAGAGACATTCACAGTCTTGAGAGTGATGGACAACGTGAACCCAGACCATTATATGTGATGTCACGCACCACCAACAAGAGGGGTACAAGCTCCCCAACATGTCCTGCTGAACGAACATAAGGAAATACTTCTGCACACACAGGCTGGTAGACCTATGGAACAGTCTACCAGTTAAAGCTGTGGTGGTGGTAGACCTATGGAACAGTCTACCAGTTTAAGCTGTGGTGGTGGTAGACCTATGGAACAGTCTACCAGTTCAAGCTGTGGTGGTGGTAGACCTATGGAACAGTCTACCAGTTAAAGCTGTGGTGGTGGTAGACCTATGGAACAGTCTACCAGTTAAAGCTGTGGTGGTGGTAGACCTATAGAACAGTACCAGTTTAAGCTGTGGTGGTGGTAAGACCTATGGAACAGTCTACCAGTTCAAGCTGTGGTGGTGGTAGACCTATGGAACAGTCTACCAGTTAAAGCTGTGGTGGTGGTAGACCTATGGAACAGTGTAGACCTATGTACCAGTTAAAGCTGTGGTGGTGGTAGACCTATGGAACAGTCTACCAGTTAAAGCTGTGGTGGTGGTAGACCTATGGAACAGTCTACCAGTTAAAAGCTGTGGTGGTGGTAGACCTATGGAACAGTCTACCAGTTCAAGCTGTGGTGGTGGTAGACCTATGGAACAGTCTACCAGTTAAAGCTGTGGTGGTGGTAGACCTATGGAACAATCTACCAGTTAAAGCTGTGGTGGTGGTAGACCTATGGAACAGTCTACCAGTTAAAGCTGTGGTGGTGGTAGACCTATGGAACAGTCTACCAGTTAAAGCTGTGGTGGTGGTAGACCTATGGAACAGTACCAGTTTAAGCTGTGGTGGTGGTAAGACCTATGGAACAGTCTACCAGTTCAAGCTGTGGAACCAAGAACAGTACTGAGCATCAAAATAGCCCTAAACAAGATTATCAAGAACAATGGAGGGATCCTACACCGGCCACTGGCTCCTTCCCTCTGCAAGGCCACCTCCAGTGGGTGGCCATTAGGTAGATGTATAAAATATGCACAAATTTACTGAAACGAAGAATTGATGTAGATGATGTAGAAAATGTGATATATTCGTAAAATATAGATAGATAGATAGATATTCAATAATCGTCATACAAGTTTTTACAATTAATAATGATAATAATAATAATAATAATATATATATATATATATATATATATATATATATATATATATATATATATATATATATATATATATATATATATATATATATATATATATATATATATATATATATATATATATGGCCACTTAAACCGTGTTGTGGCGCTGTAGGAGACACGGCCACCTTAAATGTTTTACGATGGTGTTTTTCGCGTGTTGTCTTGGATGGCGACACCACTACAAACAACATTATAATGACACTTGAGTTTTATTAATAGTGGACCTTGATGGCGGACAGCAACCTTTACCTGTCCAAGTCATAGTTACCCCGAAATTTTTATTTCTTAGATAGATAGATAGATAGATAGACAGACATACAGATAGATAGATAGATGGACAGACAGATAGATAGATAGATAGATAGATAGACAGACAGACAGACAGATAAATGGACAGACAGACAGATAGATAGATCGATAGACAGCAGGGCCGTAACCAGCCTTGATGGCGTCCAGGGCAAGGTCTGAATTTGGCGCCCCCCTTCACAGCTCCCCACCACCACTAACCCTCCACTTCCACCACAAATAATTATATCAACTAAATTTTAATTAATATAAATATTGTAGCATAATAGTATGGTTGTATCAAGGCTTGAACAAATTAACTTCAAAAACGGGAATAATTTTCTATCAGTAATCACCAATTTGCTGCTCAAAACGCACATGGTCTACACTCAGTTCAGAAAATACCATAACTTTGTGGATTGCTTAACTTTTCATTATAAAATTCAATACTAATCTTGGACAATTCTGATGACAGATTGACCAGACATTTCTGGTAGAGTAATCTTTTCGTTTTGTTATTTTCCTTTGAAAAAAATTACTTTAAAAAATTCATAGGCCCCCTTACCTTGGCGCCCAGGGCGGCTTCCTCTTCTGCCACCCACTAGGCAGTGACGGATTACGTTTAATAGGGGCGTGAGGCACAGATCAACTTGGGGCCCCCTACCCTCAAGGTGTGTGTGTATATATATATATATATATATATATATATATATATATATATATATATATATATATATATATATATATATATATATATATATATATATATCAAGAACAAAATATACCAAAATTTATCAATGGTTTCATCAATATTAAGCTTCTGCAAAGTAACACATTCAATGTTCATAAGAGACAGAAAATTGAGACGTTGCTAGAACATCGTTGAACGAAGTTCATGTTTTATATGCTTCAACTTCGAGAATCTTTGGATTTGGGGGCCCCTTAGAGTCGGGGGGCATGGATTATCCGGCCCTGCCACTAGGTACCCCCTGATAGACAGATAGATAGATGTAGGAACCTTTGAGAATCCATCTTTAAATCGTTTCTCTGTCTTCACCTCCCCCCCTCCATCCCAAGTCTATCTCTCTCATAAATATTTTCCTCACAATTACATCTTGTTGATAATTTACCACTTGTGTTATCACGTAGGATGTTGCCATGGTGATAACCAGCTGACCAAGGGGGTATATAAGACCCCAGACATCCCTCCTGGCCACACACGACTGAAGTGGACAGCTAAGCCCACACCTGCTGCTGCTACTGCTCTGTGACGACATAGTTCAGGTATGAGGAACACCGCTTCTGGTGTTCCGTGGTCTTCTTCAATGTTCAGGCATTATTACCGACCTACCTAATTTACCAAATGTCCATCGTAACAAGAGGTAGCTAAGACGGGCAATATATGGTGATGGCCTGTGTAGGATCCCCCATTGTTCTTGATGATAGTCTTGTCAAGGGTTATTTTCACTACCAGTATTGTTCTGGCTTCCCTAGTTCGTGCTGGTAGACTGTTCCATAGGTCTACCACCACCACAGCTTGAACTGGTAGACTGTTCCATAGGTCTACCACCACCACAGCTTGAACTGGTAGACTGTTCCATAGGTCTACCACCACCACAGCTTGAACTGGTAGACTGTTCCATAGGTCTACCACCACCACAGCTTGAACTGGTAGACTGTTCCATAGGTCTACCACCACCACAGCTTGAACTGGTAGACTGTTCCATAGGTCTACCACCACCACAGCTTGAACTGGTAGACTGTTCCATAGGTCTACCACCACCACAGCTTAAACTGGTAGACTGTTCCATAGGTCTACCAGCCTCTGTGTGCAGAAGTATTTCCTTATGTTCGTTCAGCAGGACATGTTGGGGAGCTTGTACCCCTCTTGTTGGTGGTGCGTGACATCACATAATAATATAGCTCGATATATTTGATCAATACCAGTGCCTTCTTCCATTGTGAGCTACTCTGTTTATGACCACACTTTGTTGCCTACCTCCGACCTGGTGCTTCATTCACCTAACTACAAGATTTTACCTGTAATGTCATGCGGTTGGATCTTGGAGACTAACCGCACATATATACTGTAGTCTGTGTTCTATAAAGTTCTTCTGTCGTGTTCACACTCTGAAAAAGTGTGAAAAAAATTGTTTAAATTAGTTATTGTATTTTTTGCTGTTCCTCTAATACATATAAAATGGTTGAGGTGTTCTGGTGTAAATTAAGCTGTTATGAGGTAAATTGAACTTGAATCTACTGTTTTTATTGTTTAGCCATCATTCCTCTCTCTCTCTCTCTATCCCATGTTCACTTTTTCTCACCCAGGATGCTACGAATTGTGTTAATGATGATGGTGGTGGTGGTGGGGACAGCTCGGCGACGATCGCTTCACCAATAGATATGCCTACATGAAGGTAAACCAATGGGCCCCTTAATTCAAGTCCAGTGAGGCTGTGAGAATAATGGGCAAGGAAAGGTAGATAGATAAATACAGAGGTAGAATAATAGACAATCAGATAAAAAGGCATATTATTTAGTTGAGAATCCTATATCAAATTCATTTTTTTTTCGTCATTTTAGGTGTAAGATTACATTGAAGTTTATATTTATAAAAATAATTTATTTGTTACCCAATAAACCCTTTTCTATGTTTGGCTCAACAGAGAAATGGATTCATGGGAAACTTGCTTTTATTTTTATTTTTTTTTGTTCAAAGTATTCATTATAACAAGAAATTATACTGTTTAAGAGAATGGTATTGACTTTCTGACTCACACACATACCATTTTATCCTTCCCAACAGGTCACAGAAGACTGCCTCGGGAAAGTCAAAGCTTACAATTGGAGGAGAAGCATTTCACAGGCAGTCAAGGCTTGTTATGGTGAACAAATCTCTTCCTCCCTCACCAAGAAGCAAATCAAAAGAATTCATTCACGCGATCCGACATTGTACAGGATACTGGCAACCTAGCAAACGTGGGTGATAGATAGTGCATGGATAGATAGATAGATTCATAGATATATACGTAAGGAAATAATCCAATAAAAGATAAACGAATAGAAACAGCCAGACAGATAGTTAAAGAGGCTGACAGATAGTTAAATAGACACACAATTGCAGGATCTTAATTGTTTCTCTTACTATAGACAACACAACATACTGTATATCATTTCTCTTGATTTTTTCTCATTTTTGTATTCATTTACGGCTTTGTTATTATTATTATTTTTTCATTATATTTTTTATTATTAATTAATTAATTATTATTATTATTATTATTATTATTATATTTTCGCCCCTCAGGCCCTGATGTGGGTCAGTAATGGAAGCAAATTGTGAAATAGCTTTAGGATGAAGACAGATAACACACAAACTGTAGGATGATCTTAAAAACGTTATTTCAAACGTACGGTATATTACTCTATCCTCTTCGCCACTGATCGACTCGTTAGCAGCTTGGACCAACCGCCGTTGTTGCACACTGTTGGTAAGTACTGGGCATGCTCTGGCTCCAGAGTATATCTGTACCTGCGCCAGTGTTGGTCAAGACTGGTTTTGAAAGAGCTCACACTCGGTGCCACCACAACAGTCTCTATAATAGCAGGTTATTACAATAGTTCACAACTTCTCAAAAAAATTGCCCTGACAATTTTCTGAACTTGTGGCTTCTTTAACCTCCAGGTACGAACTCTCGACTGAGAAATGCCCTATGAGGTGCTTATAAACTTGTATTAAATCACCCCTTGCCCGGACATCCTGTAGCCAAAGATGTTATAGAGTCCCTGAAAGCTGTAGGATATGTTTAGAAGCCAAAGGATGAAGTAATAACGACCCTAAAGCCTGTAGGATATTCTTAGATGCTTTAAGATGAAGCTAAGACAACACTCAGTATCCAACAAAAGGTAATATGATCACAGATGCATGTTGTGTTACAGGTACCCAGTCCGTTCTTAACCACCAACACCCAGGCAGCCTATAAACCCATGTTTTGCCCTCAACAAATTGGGCAGCTGGGCCAACGGGGGTACCAATTCGTCTTCCCCTCTGTTCGACAGGTGAGGTTTACCTCTAAACGCCCATGAATATCCATTAGTGTATCGTGATTCATCTTATCTACCCTTATACCCCTTAATTTCCCTTTTGAACACCCTTTAACTAAAAAAAAAAGTTAAGAGAACCACCTACCTTTCACTACTGTATATATATATATATATATATATATATATATATATAATTTGTCATCTCTGTTTAGTGTGGATTTTATTATATTATTATAATTATTATTATTATCACATACCTAATGAATGTGTGGGATGTACAGGTAAGGCAGACAAATGAACCATTGTACGACCTTACAGTCATGGAGAACATCGTCAACAAGGCGAAGGCTAAAATGAGCAACTTTACCTGTTCGATGAAAAAGATGGGATATGTGAGTATCTGTCGCTATCCTGCTCTGAGGTGATGTTATAGTTAAGATAATGTTTATAGTTAAGATAATGTTTATAGTTAAGATAATGTTTATAGTTAAGATAATGTTTACAGTTAAGCTTGTCTTCTAAAGTTACTCTCATAGATAATAATTATTCTGAAGCATTTTAGTATGGTAAATATTCTCTCTCTCTCTCTCATCAATCATCTTACTCCCGCAGCTGGACAATGAGTTCAACCTAAGATTCGACTACATAAAAAAACATATTGAAAATTTTAACCTGAATACCCAGCTTACTAAGGACCTGCATGGCAACATTGACAAGTGCAAGCAAATTTTGGTAAGTGACAGTCAATGCTTCACCATCCTGTTCCTTCCTACATCATCCTACAAGTACAGTATATTATTCCTACACCATCCTACAAGTACAGTATATTATTCCTACACCATCCTACAAGTACAGTATATTATTCCTACACCATCCTACAAGTACAGTATATTATTCCTACACCATCCTACAAGTACAGTATATTATTCCTACACCATCCTACAAGTACAGTATATTATTCCCAACATCCTCAAGTACAGTATATTATTCCCACACCATCCCACATACAGTATATTATTCCTACACCATCCTACAAGTACAGTATATTATTCCTACACCATCCTACAAGTACAGTATATTATTCCTACATCATCCCACAAGTACAGTATATTATTCCTACACCATCCTACAAGTACATATATTATCCCTACATCATCCCACAAGTACAGTATATTATTCCTACATCATCCTACAAGTACAGTATATTATTCCTACATCATCCCACAAGCAGTATATTATTCCTACACCATCCCACAAGTACAGTATATTATTCCTACACCATCCCACACAGTATATATTATTCCTACACCATCCTACAAGTACAGTATATTATTCCTACACCATCCTACAAGTACAGTATATTATTCCTACACCATCCTACAAGTACAGTATATTATTCCTACACCATCCTACAAGTACAGTATATTCCCACACCATCCTACAAGTACAGTATATTATTCCTACACCATCCTACAAGTACAGTATATTATTCCTACACCATCCTACAAGTACAGTATATGTTCCTACATCATCCCACAAGTACAGTATATTATTCTACACCATCCTACACAAGTACAGTATATTATTCCCACACCATCCCACAAGTACAGTATATTATTCCTACACCATCCTACAAGTACAGTATATTATTCCTACATCATCCCACAAGTACAGTATATTATTCCCACACCATCCTACAAGTACAGTATATTATTCCTACACCATCCCACAAGTACAGTATATTATTCCCACATCATCCCACAAGTACAGTATATTATTCCTACACCATCCTGACAAGTACAGTATATTATTCCCACACCATCCCACAAGCACAGTATATTATTCCTACACCATCCCAAGCACAGTATATTATTCCTACATCATCCTACAAGTACAGTATATTATTCCTACATCATCCTACAAGTACAGTATATTATTCCTACACCATCCTACAAGTACAGTATATTATTCCTACACCATCCTACAAGTACAGTATATTATTCCACATCCACAAGAAATTCCTACACCATCCTACAAGTACAGTATATTATTCCTACACCATCCTACAAGTACAGTATATTATTCCTACACCATCCTACAAGTACAGTATATTATTCCTACACCATCCTACAAGTACAGTATATTATTCCTACACCATCCTACAAGTACAGTATATTATTCCTACACCATCCTACAAGTACAGTATATTATTCCTACACCATCCTACAAGTACAGTATATTATTCCTACACCATCCTACAAGTACAGTATATTATTCCACACCATCCCACAAGTACAGTATATTATTCCTACATCATCCTACAAGTATATATTATTCCTACATCATCCTACAAGTACAGTATATTATTCCTACACATCCCATAATATATTATTCTACACCATCCCACAAGTACAGTATATTATTCTACATCATCCTACAAGTACAGGATATTATTCCTACATCATCCTACAAGTACAGTATATTATTCTACATCATCCCACAAGTACAGTATATATTCCCACACCATCCTACAAGTACAGTATATTATTCCTACATCATCCCACAAGTACAGTATATTATTCCTACACCATCCCACAAGTACAGTATATTATTCCCACATCATCCTACAACAGTATATTATTCCTACACCATCCCACAAGTACAGTATATTATTCCTACACCATCCTACAAGTACAGTATATTATTCCTACACCATCCTACAAGTACAGTATATTATTCCACACCATCCTCCAAGTACAGTATATTATTCCACATCATCCCAAGCACAGTATATTATTCCTACATCATCCCACAAGTGCATATTATTCCACACCATCCCACAAGTACAGTATATTATTCCTACACCATCCTACAAGTACAGTATATTATCCCACACCATCCTACAAGTGCATATTATTCCACATCATCCTACAAGTACAGTATATTATTCCTACACCATCCACAAGTACAGTATATTATTCCCACACCATCCCACAAGTACAGTATATTATTCCTACATCATCCTACAAGTACAGTATATTATTCCTACACCATCCACACAAGTACAGTATATTATTCCTACATCATCCCACAAGGGTATATTATTCTACACCATCCTACAAGTACAGTATATTATTCCCACACCATCCCACAAGTACAGTATATTATTCCTACACCATCCCACAAGTACAGTATATTATTCCACATCATCCTACAAGTACAGTATATTATTCCTACACCATCCTACACTACAGTATATTATTCCTACACCATCCCACATACAGTATATTATTCCTACACCATCCTACAAGTACAGTATATTATTCCACATCATCCTACAAGTACAGTATATTATTCCCACACCATCCTACAAGTACAGTATATTATTCCTACATCATCCCACAAGTACAGTATATTATTCCACACCATCCTACAAGTACAGTATATTATTCCTACATCATCCTACAAGTACAGTATATTATTCCTACACCATCCTACAAGTACAGTATATTATTCCTACATCATCCTACAAGTACAGTATATTATTCCTACACCATCCTACAAGTACAGTATATTATTCCACACCATCCTCACAAGTACAGTATATTATTCCTACACCATCCTACAAGTACAGTATATTATTCCTACATCATCCCACAAGTACAGTATATTCCCACACCATCCCACAAGCACAGTATATTATTCCTACACCATCCCACAAGTACAGTATATTATTCCCACACCATCCTACAAGCACAGTATATTATTCCACATCATCCTCCAAGTACAGTATATTATTCCTACACCATCCTACAAGCACAGTATATTATTCCCACATCATCCTACAAGTACAGTATATTATTCCTACACCATCCTACAAGCACAGTATATTATTCCCACATCATCCCCACACAGTTATATTATTCCCACACCATCCCACAAGTACAGTATATTATTCCTACATCATCCTACAAGTACAGTATATTATTCCCACACCATCCTACAAGTACAGTATATTATTCCACACCATCCTACAAGTACAGTATATTATTCCTACATCATCCCACAAGACAGTATATTATTCCTACACCATCCCACAAGTACAGTATATTATTCCTACACCATCCCACAAGTACAGTATATTATTCCACACCATCCCACAAGTACAGTATATTCCCTACATCATCCCACAAGTACAGTATATTATTCCTACATCATCCACAAGTACAGTATATTATTCCCACATCATCCCACAAGTACAGTATATTATTCCTACACCATCCTACAAGTACAGTATATTATTCCTACATCATCCTGCACAAGTACAGTATATCATTCCCATCATCCCACAAGTACTATACAGGTTCCTCGTTAACCAGCCAACCGTTCAGCAGGTTGCTAACCAAACCATTGTTTCAATGGGTTTTTGGGTGATTGGTTCCAGCTCACCGAAAATTGCCTAAATTCAACAAAAAAGGGAATTAGAATGGGGGGTGGAGAAGGAAGAAGAGAAGGCATTGGGGTGGAAGAGAAGTCACCCCATGGCACCATTTCACCCATAAAATTTTAGTTCTCTTGGTGTATTTCAAGATGATTTTCTTTAAATCAACACAGCACTGCATTATATATTGTCAATATGTAAAATATATTTCAAAATGACCAATAATTTGCTTGGAAACACAGAAAAAAAGCATTTAGTTGAAGAGAGTCTCAAGCAAGATGTTACCCACTGAAAACAGAGAGAGACTAACGCCTGTCTGGTGTGTTAACAGGCTGGATGGCACGCCAGAAACTAGTTTCTTTTACCTTCAATTATGTTCAATAATTGTTAAAATGACTAAAAGTTAATATTAAACTTTTTAAAATTATTGAATAGTATAAACTTTTGATATTTACTAAAATAGTAGGGATTTAAGCCTAAAACCGATTACTGTATTGGCAGACTAATACTACAGCTGGTGGACCGCCAAATGCAGCGAAAACATGTTGAAGTCGGTTTCAGAAAAACTCGTTAATCGAGGGATTGCTCGTTAACCAAGTTAAGAATCTTATGGAAGGTAAATCTAAACTCAAATTCAAGTAACCGAGGCGCCACAACTGAGGGACCACTGTATATCATTCCTACATCATCCTACAAGTACAGTATATCATTCCTACATCATCCTACAAGTACAATATATCATTCCTACACCATCCTATCTCATATACATGCACAAAACTCATAAAAAAATGTGTTAGTGTGTGTGTGTGTGTGTGTATGTATGTGCATGTGTTTCTGTTAATATATAATAGTACTATAGCATCAACCAAGTTCCCACCATCTTCAGGAGGTTACCCGAGGACAACACAACACCACTCTCCCCCAAGTTACAGCGAATCTTGACTTTCATCCAGTGTGAGAGGAAGACTCGGCTCGCTGTCTGTTTTAAGCATGACTTGAAGAAATTCCTCGAAAACTTTGACCTCACCAATTACCCTTACTACAATCAAGATGATGATAGAGCTGCCAGTTTCTTGCTTGAAGTCTTTTGGGGTGTTGATTCTGAATTAAAGTTGTATTAGTCAGTCACTCAACAGTATAGGATGCCCCTAGAGGCCCTCCACACAGCATTGGTTACCCCCAGAGTATAGGTTGCTCCCCACTGGCCCCCCCACAGTATACAATAGGTATACCCCCAGAGATCCTCCACACAGCATAGGTTGCCCCTCAATAAGTCACCCACAGCGAGGTTACTTTTAAGATGTAGTATTGTTCATAGGATTTATTTCTCTTTTTTTTGGTGTATGGATAATGAATAATTTGTCTGTCTTGTGACATTAAACAAATGGTAATATCTAATTAATTATTATCCTTTTATACATTTATCATTCTTTCCTCTCCCTCTCCCCTTAGCTTCCTCCTCTCCCCAGTACCTTTCCCTCTCCCTTCCCCACCACTTCCTTCCATCCCCATTACTTCTCTCTCTACCCCCTCCCCTCCCTGACACCTCTCCCTCTACCTACTCACTTCCCCAACCTTGATCATAAATACAGAGGCAACCTTATAGTACCAGCAACATCCATACCAGGAAATACCTTATTAGTTCCCAACTATCTATCACTCTTCCTGGAACTATCTATCTCTTTACCTTCATATTCTACAAACTCATGTTATTATAAAAACAGATTCATATTTACTGTATAATATTTATTTGTGAAAAAAAGGAGAATGAACACTATGATGTGTTTAAAATTTTCCTTAAACTCTTTTGATAACACAAGTAAAATAAATAAGATTAACAACTATTTGGAGGCACACACACAAAAACAAAAAAAACCTTAACTTAATGGGATAGAGACAGTGGTGAGGTGTGTTAGGGTAGCTACTGTACAGGTTATAACACCACGTTGTGCATAATAATTTGCTATCATCACCAAGGTCATCATTAACTCTTACCACCAATAACTTAATACAGTATAGTCTATTAACTCGAAGCTTTTACAACTGAGGCCTAGAGTCAGTTTGCAACCAGGCAGCTGATTGGTTGGTGGACAGATACGGAAAAAATCAATATAGTCTTTTTTTATTTAATCCATCATATTTATAAAGATATTTTCAGGGATAATAACTATTGTGTTGATCTCTGATAATTTCCACAATTGAGGAAGCAAATACTTACCTTGTGAAACACTCTGGTAACATAAATATACGAAAAAGATTCCAAGTTCTCATCAACAGTCTCCACCGTGCTGCGTGACATAATGCAGAGAGTTGGAATTCACGTCTCAGAACTTGTCCGTCATGTTCTTGTTGTCTTCAAGATATTTATGTTACCAGAGTGTTTCACAAGGTAATTTTTTGCTTCCTCAATTAAGGAAATTATCAGAGATCAACACAATAGTTATTATCCCTGAAAATATCTTAATAAATATGATGGATTAAATTTAAAAAAAAAAAATACATGTACTACAGTATTGTGACTTTAACCGTATCCGCCCAACAACCAATCAGCTGCCTGGCTACAAACTGACCCTAGGACTCAGTAGCAAGCTTCAAGATAATACACTAGAACTATCATCACCATTAACTTACTGCGGTATATATCATCATCGAGGTCATCATTAACTTTCATCAACACTAATTTACCTTACTATCATCACCGCTAACTTCCAGTACTGTTCTATCATCACCACTAATTTACTATACCTGTACTAACTTACTATCATAGTCTATCTCATCATTACACATCTTGCAGATTGTGTTCACTTATTATAATAATATCCGTAAATCCATTTTCAAGTCATTACTAAAACAGGTGTTATAACAATACACAAATACTGTTTAAAATATGATAATATATTCCTTTTCTTGAGCAACCAATATAATCTTATACAGTACTGTACTGTAGAACCTCTATACACCAAAATTAAATTTATTTTCGGACATTATCGGGCGCTAAAGATCGCCCCTATATTCATACGTGCGCTTGAACGTCTGTGCATGGGTGTTCCATTCTCATCTCCAAGTTTTTTCTTTAATCATAAGGGATACGAGCACATTAAAATTATTTTTTCCACAAATTCTGTGGCATAGGTCACTGACCCACATTGGGGCCTGAGGGGCAAAAATTTAATACTCCTGTAATAATAATTCAGATAAGTAAAAAAAAAAAAAAAAAAAAGCTGCCTATCTACCAATTGGACAAACTAAAATCGTTCCGGACCACGGGAGTTTCCGGACCACAGAATGCCGGACTACAGAGGTACAACCTGTACTGTACTTACAGACAACACTTTACAGTACGAAACAGTCATATCAGTGAAAACAGATGTTGACAACAGTTCAGATAAGCAAGGTTATGTCCATAGATTCACATTTTGGGGGCTTTTGCTTTTTCTGGACTGGGGTCTGCCTCAATTAGTCTGGTGTATCAAGGTAATGTACTAGTACTGTACTGTAGTAGTAGTAGTAATGTTAAAATAATAGGAACATTTGTTATATCCTTAATAAAACCAAAGATCCACATCCTCAACAGCAAAGTAACAATGTTATAATTATGCACCTATTATACCTATTGTACAGTATAATGGCAACTTTCGTGTCCATCAAAACAACTAACATCAACACACATACAGTACACATTTCATTCTGTTTTTATACAAAATGTTTCACACCGTATGACATTGTTGTCATCTCACAAACAAAAATGTAAATCTTCCTCTTAAATGTTAAGCCTTAAAAAATCTTTCTTCCATGAGGACTAGAGCACATTAACTCACCCAAGCGGTGGTCCCTCGCCAAGCATGACTATACTCAACAGGGATTCCATCTTGCACAATTGATTCTTCTGACATCAAATATTTGCATTACACAGCAGGCATGGGGGTAATTAATTAACTTAATGTAATCAGAAAAAGATAATACAAAATATATTAATGAGGAAAGAATGAAAATTAACTTAACTCGTTAAATATGTATGTTAATTGCCCCCATGTTTGATACACAGAGATGGTATGCAGTAACAAGGGTTCAGATCTGTGTATCACCCAACACAAAATTAACAACAGATCCCATGTAGTGTGTGAACATAAGACTATCTGGTTATTAATTCATCCATGGGAGGAGAGGTAATGGTCTATCTCACTATGTAATGGTTACATGCTTAAAGGTCATGAGGTTAGGTGGTGGGAGGAAACGGGGTTTGTTAGTCAGGTACAGTATGTAAATGAGCTTTGATTGTAGTGGTCATTATGTGCTGGTGTTGTGGTGTGTGGTGGTGGGCCAGGCAACTTGACCAGCAGGAAATCCAAGATGGTTTACACTTATTCTACCATCATGATTTACAATGTTTTGTGAAGTGGATTTATGTACAGTACTGTATACATACAGGTTTTGTGAGAGAAATGGGTATCGGTACATATGCAGGTATCTCTTCACATACAAATGGGTTAGGTTAAATAATAATACAGAAAGTCCTCGCTTAACGTCGGGGTTACGTTCCTAAAAATGCGACGTTATACGAAACAACGTTAAGCAGATCAATTTTCCCAAGAAATAGATAAAATACAGGAGTTAAGTTCCCGTGCCTCCCTTTGCCCCATGAAACACACTACATATGCAGAAAATCATTGCCATTTCTATACAAAATAATGCATGCATATACAACTACTAAGCTTGTATTGGTAATCACCGATGGGCGGAGGTGGTAGAGCGAGTGTGTGTGGTGGGTAGTGAAGCAGAGGAGGTGGATGGCGGAAGGGGAAGAGTGTGGCGGGAGCGGGGGAGGAGGGTGGTGAGACACTGGGAGAGCGTAGCGGGGCCAGACGAGAGAGGGCGATGCGCCGTAAAAAGTAATCCGTGACCACGCAAAACAACGTAGCATCGGATCACCGGGACGTTATACGAATTTTTGATCTAAAAATTTTAGCGACATAGTACCGAAACAACGTTAAGCGGGACGACGTTAAGAGAGGACTTACTGTAATAATAACAATCATAATAATAATAATCGCTAAGTGAATTTTCGTATCTCGAATAACAGAACAAATGGGAAAAATAGGGTTCAATTCCCAATAACAAAACTACCCCAATATCATATGCCAAAAACGGTTCACAAACAAGGTAAAACCTACCTAATTAATGACAAATACTGTACAGTATTTTCACCATTTAACGAACGAATTCAAGCCGCCCCTTTCCATTAATCAAAATATCAGCTAAATCAAATTTCCATTATTTTCACTCAATTTAGTGAACTAGCTCACTAAATCGAGCATGATTCCATTAAATTCTGTGCCATATACGCTGCATGGTGTATGGGGGTTTGTTTACATCCGCTCAGTCTGTTTCTTTCCGCCAGCGTGTGAGTCACCTCTCGGTCAACTAACTACAGTGCTTAGACATCATGCTGAATGCCTCAGAAAGGAAGTGGTGTGGGGGAGAAAGTCAAAAGAGTGTGGCTATCAAATGGAAAAAAGTTTGGAAATAATAGAAAATTTTAAAACAAACACCGAACCCCCTAGTTTAAGGTAAGCCATGAATAATGTTTCTAATATACATATCATGTGTCCTTCTGCTAAATCGAGAGTTCGTTACATTGCATTCTGTTAAATCGAGAGTACAGTATACTGTAGTACACAATTACAATTGTTAACTACCTACCACATTAAAAACATTAACAAAATACTATCTAGATGAAAATATAAAGCTAAAAGTAATAAGGAAAAATTTTATAAAAATTTAACACAGCAGCCAATGGCACCATTTGCATAGAAGCTGGCTACTTCATTCATGGCCGCCCTCAAGCGTCGCCTCTGCTGACCCTTAGCAATGCTCCCCTTCCCACTCTTAACACACAGAGAAATGTTTATTCCCTTTATGTTTTGACCTTATGATAATTTTTTTTCTCCACATTCTGTATGCAGGATTGTGTGTGCATATAACTGAATGAAAAAACATGAGGAAAGTTATGTTTATATAACAAAAATTAGAGGTTGAAAAATAACCATAATTCATACCTCAGCCTGGTTGGTAGAGAGCTAGGGGATGTGGCCGCCCCAGCTGACTACCCGGGGCGCACAATTTGAATATTTACCAGGACCCAAATTCGTAAATGTGGGGGAAGCTTTCGTAACACAAAAAAGAAGAAATTTAAGAAATTCGTAAAGGCAAATTTTCTTATCTCGAACGTTCATATCGAGGGATACCTGTACATATGGGGAGGGAACCTGAACATGACCTCCTTCTTGAATTGTGTAAACAATGGTTCTCTGTACACAACGCTTCTCAGGAAATGTGATCCCCAAGAACATTATGGGACCCCAGCATCTGAGGATCATAACACCTGAGGACCACAACACCTGAGGACCACAACACCTGAGGACCATAGCATTTAAAAGTAGTCAGCTTAAGTCCCTAGCCTTAACCTAGTGAATGAGTTCTTCACAATAAAAAACGTCACTTTTCAATTAAGAAGTTTAATGATGTCTTAAGTGCATCCATCTTTCCCAAGGAGCTGCTGTGACCACCCGACCTCTGCCGCACCCGTCATTAATTCTTGAGGTTCGTACACTCGTGTTGGTGTCTCTGCCAGTCTTTGATCTGTAGTGGAAGAAGTACAAGTAAGAGAACTCATACACCCTGACTGCTCTCCTTTAACTTAACATGGGAATACCTGATGCTGAGTACCATATATTTCTCTACAACTACTAACAACAAGATATAACTGTGAAAATAATGATAAGTTTGTACTATTATCATGTTATAAAACACCTAAATTAACACTACAACTTAAATTAACACAAAACACTTAAATTAACACTACAACTTAAAATTAACACAAAACACTTAAATTAACACTACAACTTAAAATTAACACAAAACACTTAAATTAACACTACAACTTAAAATTAACACTAAACACTTAAATTAACACTATACAAACACTCAAATTAACATTATGCACTTAAACTAACACACTTAAAGTGACACTACTGTACTGTACACACTTAACTATTACCATGGAAAGGCCGACTCACTCATACGATTACCAGGATAAACCAAGAGTCCAGGATTCTTACAGTGCACCCAGTTTATAACAATAAGTTTGTGTGGGGGCAGCCCCTTGTGTGTGGGTGTTCCCTTGTGTGTGTGTATGGGTGTTCCCTTGTGTGTGGGTGTGCGTGTTCCCTTGTGTGTGGGTGTGGGTGTTCCCTTGTGTGTGGGTGTTCCCTTGTGTGTGGGTGTTCCCTTGTGTGTGGGTATTCCCTTGTGTGTGGGAGTTCCTTTGTGTGGGCACCCCTTGTGTGTGGGTGTTCCCTTGTGTGTGGGCAGCCCCTTGTGTGGGGAGCCCCTAGTGAGCAGCCCTTGTGTGTGGGCAGCCCTTGTGTGTGGGTGTTGTGTCCCTGTGTGTGTGTGTTCCTTGTGTGTGGGTGTGGGTGTTCCCTTGTGTGTGGGTGTGTGTGGGTGTTCCTTGTGTGTGTGTGTGTGTGTGGGTGTTCCCTTGTGTGTGGGTGTTCCCTTGTGTGTGGTATTCCCTTGTGTGTGGGAGTTCCTTTGTGTGGGCACCCTTCCTTGTGTGTGGGCAGCCCCTTGTGTGTGGGGAGCCCCTAGTGTGTGGGCAGCCCCTTGTGTGTGGGTGTTCCTTGTGTGTGGGAGTTCCTTTGTGTGGGGTTGTTCCTTGTGTGTGGGCAGCCCCTTGTGTGTGGGGAGCCCCTAGTGTGTGGGCAGCCCCTTGTGTGTGGTGTTCCCTTGTGTGTGGGTGTTCCTTGTGTGGGCACCCTTGTGTGTGGGTGTTCCTTGTGTGTGTGTGTGTGCGTGTGTGTGTGTTTTCCCGTGTGTGGGTGTTCCTTGTGTGTGTGTGTTCCCTGTGTGGTGTGTGGGCAGCCCTTATATGTGGATGCTCCTTGTGTGTGTTTGTGTTCCCCTGTGTGTGTGTGTGTGTTCCCCTGTGTGGGTGTTCCCTTGTGTGTGGGCATTCCTTGTGTGGGTGTTCCTTGTGTGGCACCCTGTGTGTGGGTGTTCCTTTGTGTGTGGGTGTTCTCTTGTGTGTGGGCATTCCTTGTGTGTGGGTGTTCCTTATGTGTGGGTGGCCTCTTGTGTGTGGGTGATCCTTGTGTGTGGGTGTTCCTTGTGTGTGGGCAGCCCCTTGTGTGTGGTAGCCACTTGTGTGTGGGTGTTCACTTGTATGTGGGCAGCCCTTGTGTGTGGGCTTTGTGTGTGGGTCTTCCCTTGTGTGTGGTGCAGCCCTTGTGTGTGGGCAGCCTGTGTGTTCCCTTGTGTGCAGCCCCTTGTGTGTGGGCAGCCCTTTGTGTGTGGGTGTTCCCTTGTGTGTGGGCAGCCCCTTGTGTGTGGGCAGCCCTTTGTGTGTGGATGTTCCCTTGTGTGTGGGCAGCCCTTGTGTGTGGGCAGCCCTTTGTGTGTGTGTTCCCTTGTGTGGGCAGCCCTTTGTGTGTGGGTGTTCCCTTGTGTGTGGGCAGCCCTTGAGTGTGAGTGTTCCTTGTGTGTGGGCAGCCCCTTGTGTGTGGGCAGCCCCTTTGTGAGTGGGTGTTCCTTGTGTGTGGGCAGCCCCTTGTGTGTGGGTGTTCCTTGTGTGTGGGCAGCCCCTTGTGTTTGGGCAGCCCCTTTGTGAGTGGGTGTTCCCTTGTGTGGGTGTTCTTGTGTGTGGGCAGCCCCCTTTGTGTGTGGGTGTTCCCTTGTGTGTGGGCAGCCCCTTGTGTTTGGGCAGCCCCTTTGTGAGTGGGTGTTCCCTTGTGTGTGGGCAGCCCCTTGTGTGTGGGTGTTCCCTTGTGTGTGGGCAGCCCCTTGTGTTTGGGCAGCCCCTTTGTGAGTGGGTGTTCCCTTGTGTGTGGGCACCCCCTTGTGTGTGGGCAGCCTCTTGTGTGTGGGTGTTCCCTTGTGTGTGGGCAGCCCCTTGTTTGTGGGTGTTCCCTAGTGTGTGGGCAGCTCCTTGTGTGTGGGTGTTCCCTAGTGTGTGGGTGTTCCCTTGTGTGTGTGTTCACTCACCGTGGTGAAACCGAGTCACAGGAATGAACCTCCGAACCGACTTACTCTAACTGTCGTATCTCGTTTGGGGTCGATGCTGCTTCATTTTGGGAAGGAGCGAACTTTTGACCCCAACTGCACACACATCACATATATATATATGCGTACCTGACACGCTTGGCTGCAATATACTAAACTGTTGCAACATGTGAAGTCCCCATTAGCGCCACACAGGAAACATGAATGCTGCGAAGGTTAGGGTACAGTAAATCAATCACAATTAATTGGAATAAATCAATCAAGCACAATATAGTACAGTATATTAATCACTCACACAATTCCAATAAATCAATCACCTCACAAAGATCACAATAAATCACTCACAATCAATTACAGTGGTCCCTCGGTTAACGAACACAATTCGTTCCACAGAGTCATTCGTTAACCGAATCCATTATTTCAATGGAATATTGAGTAATTGGTTCCAGCTCACAGGAAAGTACATACAAAGTAAAGCCAAAAATGCATAAAGTCAGAAACACTCCTAAAATTCCCCTAAATTGCCCTTAAATCACTAAAAAAATATATATACACGTACATATACTGTACACTCTTACTCTTAAATCACTACTGTAATGTGATACAGGTGATTAATTTTTATCTTTTGTGCAAAATATATGACGTTTATATTCAAATTATTTGCTGTCTTGCAAGGATTCCAGCAATGCAAATTATATTCTCCTAACTTTAGTCTGAGATATTATATAAGATAAAAACTGTAAACCTAAAACCCTGGCTGGGGGAGAGGGAGGGAGGTGAGGTGATATGTTTGACAGTTGGCGCCCAAGGTCTAATGTGTGTTTATTTATCAGTCCTTAAGTGACTAAGCTTCTCTCTTATCAAATGCCAGTGAAATGACCTGGGAGAATATAATTTACATTGTTGAGATTCTTGTAAGATAATGATTCATTTGAGTATAAACAAGCTATAATTTGCACTAGACATACAAATTTTAGGACCGTAATCATTTAGTACATGTACAGTACAGGTTTGCACTTAGGTCATTTATTTATTTTACGTTTCTTTTAGTATGGTGTGTGCATGTAAATGCATAAAAATAAATGAAGAAATTTATGTAAATCTACCCAAAGATACAGTTGAAAAACTTTATTTGATAAAATGTACTACAGTACACTAATGTACTAAAGTTTTTATCTCTTGTGCAAAATATATGACATTTATATTCAAATTATTCACTGTCTTGTAAGGGTTCCAGCAATGCAAATTATATTCTCCTAACTTTAGTCTGTGATATTATATAAGATAAAAACTTAAAGCCTTCTGTATAACCACCAAACCCTGGCTTGGAGGGGGGGGGGGGTGACATGTTTGACAGTTAGCACAAAGGTCTAGTGAAGTATTTATTTGTTTATTTATGTCCTTTAGATTGAGTTTTTGTTTTTTGCTTATAAAATGTCATAGAAGTGACCAGAGAGAATATAATTTATATTGCTGGAAATCTTATAAGATAGTGATTAATTTGAATGTAAACATGCTATAGTTTGCACTAGACAAAAATTTTAGTAATCATTTTGTACATAATTTTGAGTGTGAGCATGTAAATGAGTTTCAATAAATTAATAAAGTTACATAATCGAGCCAAAAATAATAGTTGAAAAACTTTATGAGTACAGAGCTTGGATGGCTAAATTTTAGAATGACCAATAATTTTAATATAAAAAATGCAACAATATTCAAGAACACAACCTTCTTGATATTACTCCACTGGAAACGAATGTAAACATAGAACAGATTACTGTATTGGCGGACTAGCCCATCAGCTGATGCTCACAACAAAACGTGTTTTTTGTAAGGATTTCGTTAATCAAAGTTTGTTCATTAACCAAATTGAAGATCCTTATGGGAGCTAATTCGTTAACCGAAATTTCATTAATCGAACTGTTCGTCAACCGAGGGACCACTGTAATCATAATACCTATAAATCACAATTAACCCCAATTAATCCCCTACAGTATGATAACACTTACAAGAGCCAGTATAGTCATGTTAGTATTGCTGGCTACAATTTCTTTTCTTTTGATTGTTTCCAGGGCACTGTGGGCTGACTGGGTGGTGGTGGCTGGCGTGGTGGTCACCTTGGTGGGTATGTCCATCAAAGTGTGGGTCTTATTATTCTGCTGTGATAGTTGGGCAACAGGGGAGGTGGAAGGTGCACTTTGCAGGCAAGCCGAATGTGGACTGAAAGATCTATTTGTTTTGGGCAGGGCTCTCTGTGTCGGCTGAACCTGTCGTGCGATGGCACTTCCCGAGTTGGGGGCCGGGATGGCACTGACCAGCAGATGAGATTGGTGTCCTGTCTTGGTACCTGAGTTTCCTGAGGAAGGGGTAATGCTTAGTGTGTCTCCCTGCAGAGCATGAGTCATTCTACTGACTGGTGCGACCAGGTTGGTGCTGGTGTCGTGTAATGAACAAGAAGTGACCAGAGTATACATCATGCTACTACCACTGATGATGGAGCTGTTTCCTGTAGGACAATAATGTGGTCACTTATGTTTTGATTTGATTAGGTCAAGTAAGGTTAAGTTAGGTCAGGTGAGGTCAGATAAGGTTACATTATGTTAGGTCTGGTAACATTAAGCAACTACAAAATATTTGAGTAGACGCAATCTTCCGCTCCCTCAAAACAAAATACAATGACTTACCAAGAACTAATCACAACCTCTGTTAAATCTAGAAACTATTACAATATTTCAAAACTTTCATCTAATTTATTTAATCTAGAGCTACTTTACAATACTGTACAGTTGCTCTTCTCACACCCTCACCTAAATGGTTAAGATATCCAACATTTCTTTATTAGAGCTTCACCAAGCTGTATTCTTACCTATAGATTAACAATGAACTAGCACACTATACCGTACCTTGTTTTGAGTTAGTGGATTGGTTCTGTGTTTGTTTCACCTTAACTTGATCTGAGAGATTCACCATGGAAGGCCGAAATGAGTGAATTTTAATAGTCACAGGCTGCTGTTGCTGCTGCTGCTGTTGGTGTTGTTGCTGCTGCTGTTGTTGTTGTTGTTGTTGTTGTTGTTGTTGTTGTTGTTGTTGTTGTTGTTGTTGTTGTTGCTGCTGCTGCTGCTGCTGCTGCTGCTGCTGCTGCTGCTGCTGCTGCTGCTGTTGTTGTTGTTGTTGGCTTACTGATATAAGAGGAGGCTGCTGACCCATGTGAGTTGTTACAGTGTGCACCGAACCGGTTGGACGAACCAGCTGCATCATACTGGTATTACTCGGCTGAATGAGACATGGGGAAACCCTGGACCTCATCATCTCAATGTACGGGGGTGGAGGCCCCTGAGGACCACCCACAGCTTGATTCTCCTGTGGCTGTATTTGAGGCTGTATCAAGGGCGTCGTCACAACACCAAGTGGGATCATCTGTGTAACGGAGGAAACCGACACCGGCGGCCAGATTTGGACAGGTGGTGGCAGATTCTGCATCTGTGGCATCCTGTCCGATGACATCACTGCCATAGTCACTTGGGAGTTACTCCTGAAAGTCATCAAATACTTTACAAAATAGCTCATATTATTTAAGCTTTTCTCCATCAACCAACACGGAGCAGAATTTCTGGCATTATTTCTTTAAACAGTTCTAAGATAATGATGTGAAGCAATGCACATGCCCCTCCCTGGCCTGGGTTAGACATGAGATGGGTGTTATCCACTGCAAACTTGCCAGGTTTTCTCTGGGTACTACAGATTCCTCCTGTACTAACACTGGACCACAGAGGTCATAACAAAGAACAGATCAACTGCCCAATTGGGTAATATGCTGACAAAAGGTGAAGCGATAAATAAATCATAAATTACTTACTGTAAATTATAAAACATACAACTTTAAGTGACTGTAAAAAGTGACTCTGTAAAACAATAACTAAAGTGACTGTAAAAAGTGACTCTGTAAAACAATAACTAAAGTGACTGTAAAAAGTGACTCTGTAAAACAATAACTAAAGTGACTAAAACAGCAAAGTGACTCTGAAATGTAATAACTACAATGCAAAAATATTCTGGAAGCAACAACTCCAACTGAGGCAACGTTATATATTACGCACCAAACACTCTACAGTACACCATTACCCCTTGGAACCTTAAGTGTCATCGCTCAGGTAATAATGTACTGGCAACATTAATGTCCTGCTAACTGCAATCCATCTACCGCTTGTGAATGGCAGGACTGCATTAAAATCTTTGTAGGTTCTGACAACTCTCATAATTGTAGGCCCCAATTTGATATTTTGACTATGATACACTTATCCCCCCCTATTCGCAAGGGTTACATTTTTGGAAATTGTGGCATATCGTGAATTCGCATATACTACAGTATTCCTTTAAAGTTGCATCCCTCGGAAATTGCGAATTGAAAAAAAAACTAATTAAAATTATCTTACTCAGCCTCTAGACCAAGAAATAATTGCTGTTTTCAAGTCATATTACCTTAGTCGCAGTTTTTCCATGATCCATGAGGCACTGGAAGAAAATGGCGTGGCGGGGGAGTGAAAGAGATGTGGAAAAATTACACCATTGCTGACTGCATAGCAAATGTTAAACTGAGCCATGATAATCACTAGAAGGTGTGTGAACTCTCGTTGCAAGGCCCTATGACCTGAAGGAAGCATTTCACTGGCTTCCCCACAGTGGAGCCCCTGATCAGTGCAAGTGGAGAGGGATTTGGTGAAATGCAACCAGAAGAAATCAGAGAAGAGCTGCTTGAAACACTGGAGAGGTTAACAAATGAAGAACTGGCTTCTTTACTAAAAGAAGATGAACAAGATAATCAGCAACAAGATCTTGGTCCAGTTGATTTAGAGGAAAACATCTGGACATAAGAGAATTTTTTTTTTAACTTTCTTCAAGCAAGGAAAAGAAGCACTTCTGGAATTAGACTCATCTCTAGACCGAGCACTGATGATAAACAGCGGTGTGGACCAAAAACTAGCACCACTCAACAAAATCTAAAAAGCTCCCCATCACACTATTCTTCTCCAGAGTTCCCAAAACACCAGCTTCAACTCAATCTTCTGCCATTCCATCCACCCCTGCATATTCTGTTACTCCAGCTACCCCTGCCACTGCTATTGGATCATGCCAATGCCCTCCACTCTTTAACTTGTCCTCTGAAGATGAGGACGACCCCCAAGCTCTTTCCTCCCCATCACTCTCTCCTGCCATTCCTGCCTCCCCTGTTGAGGCAGACGAGGATGAGGGGCAGTGAACATCACCACCAAGCATCATCATCATCATAAACTTCACTCACCATACATATGGCAAGGGGAGAGTTGGCAGGGGGTCATGAGGCAGGGGGAGAGTTGCCAGGGATCAAAAGAAGTCAACACCTTAGTACAGTACAGAGTATTTGTTATTTCATGCTTATGCTTATTTAATTATGTTATTTCTTGTTTATTATAGTGTCTTATGCCCATCATCATATCATTCATTGTATGGGATCTGTACTAATCATCATTGTCATCATAACAAGAAGATCCAGGATAAAAAAAATAGTATAAAACTATGTACAAAATACGAAAAATGAAGAGCATAAGGTGTATGTGTGTGTGTGTGTGTGTGTGTGTGTGTGTGTGTGTGTGTGTGTGTGTGTGTGTGTGTGTGTATGTGTGTGTGTGTGTGTGTGTGTGTGTGTGTGTGTGTAAATAATAATAATAATTAATGGTTTATTGAAAGAGCTTGGCAGCCAGAAGGCTGAAAATATACAGTTACATATTTGGGGAATGGGTTTCGAATTACAAATAATATACAAGTAACATAAGTGACACAAATAAGACATATAATAACTAGATGGGGAAAAGCTCAAACTACAGTTCATTTCAACATAGTGACAGTGCAAGGAGTAGTGTTTACTGGGAGTGAATACACTGGTTTATTACAAGGTCGAGGTGATGTGTGTGTATGTGGAGGCAGTGAGCTGTACTGCGACCCTCCATGGGATGTGCTTACCGACCGCCCGCCTCAGTGTAAACAAGTACGATACATGCATACTTGTCAGTCACAGTCAGTTCACGTTGGTCAACCATGGAGTGTATGTCGACGGTTTATTCAACTTGTTTTTCCATCATTGCTCAGTGTTTGAGTCATTATGTCTGATAACCCTGAACCTAGCATCTGAATCTGGTACAAGAGGGTATTGTGCTTAGAAACGTTTAAATGTTGATTGTGACAGATAACATAAACATACCGTTGCTGTTGTTTTTCTCCTCAGGAGACGTCCCTCATATTTTGTATAACCTGATAATTCATAAGAGCTAGAACCACAATTATTTCGAATGATGGTTTTCTTACTGTAGAAGTATTATAATAAAAGTTTTTGTATAGTACAGTAATTAAATTAAAGCAAATATTAGTCTGCTAATATTTTTATTTTATTCGTTTTTTTTTTAGGAGGGGGGGGAATAAAAATGTTACTTTAAGGCCATGGGAAATTCATAAGCCCTGTTGAATGGGTAGTACCTAACTCTACAGCCAGACACACTGCTCCCTTATGAACAAATGGTTTAGTATTTCAGTGTGGTGTATTCAAATTGGCCCCTAATGATCCACACTGTCCTTAATGAGCCACATAGTACCATGCAAGATAATTCTGGTCTACACCTATATATACTCAACCTAATCTAACCTAACTTTCCCTACCCTAGCCTAACCTACACAAATACCTGGAGGTATGCACTTGGGTGTTGTCACCAGGCTGGGTGGGAAGACTACCAGACACTGCTGCTGGCTGCTGACTTTGGCCCTTGGCTGACATGGCAGCTGCAGCCACTACATTTGCTGCTGCTTTGGCTGCTGCAGGTGATATGGTTTCTGCTGTAGCCATGGATGCTGCCTTTCCTTTTGACTGAAGCTTTCTCGGCCCCTGTTGAGAGAAGGCAATTAAAGTGTGTGTGGCCGTTGACACAAGTGCCCCGAGTCACGACTGGATTGTCACAAGAGCTTTAGCGTCGTCCTCAAAAAATAAGTGTTATATATAACCCGCGGCCGACAAAGACAACGGAATGAACATAAATAAATACCTCATGTTCATAACTACAGTAAATAAAACAAAAATTTAATTTTATTCTTTCAGGGTCTTACAATAATTACAGTGAGTCTTCTTTATTGATCATGGAAGTGTTTCTCAGCTCCAACAATGGGTTCAATTATCCCAATGACTCACATGTGCAGCACTAACACCTAAGAGGCTGATCTATCTTTCTTCCTAATTTACACACAATTGCAGGGTCTCAACTGTCTCTCTTACTATTGACAACACCACAAATATAACCGTACTCATTCTTGATCTGTCTTATTCATTCTATTTTATTCTCCTATGTCAGTTGATATTAATATTGAAGTGGGGCCTTCTCGGATGGGTCCCACTGGTCGGGAAGGTTGTGGACCCCAGGGCCGACCTGATCATCATCAAGTTACTGGGGCCTCAACTGACGCCACCGCAGTTGCTGGAGGATCGGCTTTTTTCACACTTCATTTTTCCAACATTTGCGGCCTGAGATCCAATTTTCCTTCTGTGGAGCACCATCTATTAACCTCTTCCCCCGACCTCTTACTACTTTCCGAACTCCAACTGTCCAAAGCAGCTTCACCCAAACCTTTTCAAGTCTCCAACTACAACCATTATACCTCCTTCCGTTCTAAGGGAGGTGTATGCGCCTACTGCAACACACGTACACCTATGGCTTGACTCACGGATCTTGAATCTTCGCTTTATGATGTCATCTGGCTCAAAATATCTCTACCTACTGTGACTATTTTTCTTTGTTCTCCCAACTCAACCAACTATTTCGAACTCATTGACTATCTCACTTCTTGCCATGAGTCATTTCTATCCACACACCCCAACACCGAGATCCTCTACCTAAGGGATTTCAATGTACATCACAGAGAGTGGCTTGGCTCTGCAAGGGATGACCCAGGTGGTGCTGAGGCACTCTCTTTTTCCCAAATTAATGATATGGAACAAATAATCAAACACCCTACATGCGTTCCTGATCGACACGATCAACTTACTAACATGCTTGATCTTTGCTTTACCTCTAACACCTCACACTACTCATACTCAATTTCTGCCCCCTTAGGGTCTTCTGATCACAACCTTATTTCTATTAAATCAAACTGGGCACAACCACCTCCCCCCCCCTAAACGTCAACTATGACACTATCGGAGGGCAAGCCGGCAATCCTTACGAGAATTCTTCACCGACTTTCCTTGGGATGAATGTTGCTTTTCCACTCAGGACGCCTCGGTATGTGCTGACAAAACTTTCACATTACAATCATGGTTTATCACTCCTGGTCTCTTGCTTGCAGTGTGATAGATAGGGCAGATCGAGCTATGAAACTATCTCCTCCTTTTACCCACACCTCTTTCATTACTTCTAGGAATCGTTGTAAGGCTATTCTTAGTAGGGCCAAGCAGAATTTTTTAAAAAGAAAGACTGCTGTCCTGACTAATTCTTCCTGTAGTCCTTAACCAAAAACATCTGCAACAACTTCTGCACTCCTTCTTTTCCTCCTCTCTTCCGACTTGATAACTCTATAGCCAACTTTCCCCCTGACAAAGCCAACCTCTTTGGCACCTTATTCTCCTCTAATTCCACCTTAGACGATTACCACTCTATCCCTCCTACCCCTGCACCTCCTACTGAGCCTATGCACTTTCCTATAATCTCCACTCGAAGGATTGCCAGTGTGTTATCCAGGTTGGATGTGAGTAAGGTGCATGGACCGGACGGAATACCCCCTCGTGTTCTGAAGCTCTGGCCCTTGTGCTTGCTTGTCTCTTTCGCCTCTGCCTCAAAACCCAAACTTTTCCTTCTTCTTGGAAGCATGCCTTGGTTCAGCCCATCCCGAAGAAGGGTAACCATTCTAATCCCTCTAACTATTGTCCCATTGCCCTAACTTCATCCCTCTCTAAGATTTTCGAAACTGTCTTGAACTCACATTTTCTCCGTCACCTTGAACGCCTTTCTCTTTTGTCAGATCACCAGCATGACTTTCGCGAGGCAAGATCTACTGGTGATCTGCTCTCCTACTGCACCCATCTTTGGTCATCCTCTCTTAGGGATTATGGGGAAACTTTCGTCATGGCCCTCGACATCTCCAAAGCATTTGAGCATTTGACAGGGTATGGCACAAGTCTTTGCTATCTAAACTTCCCTCTTATGGTTTCTCTCTCCCATTTTGTTCTCTAATCTCTAGCTTCCTTGAGAACCGATCCATGGCAGTTGTTGTCAAGGGATTGATCTCACTCTTTCTCTACCAATAGTGGTGTCCCACAGGGTTCTGTTCTTTCACCAACTCTCTTCCTTCTTTTTATCATTGAATTTACTTCACACTACAACTAATTCTATCCATTCTTATGCTGATGATTCTACTTTTCACTCTTCTTCATATTTCCCCTTCCTCTTAACTCTCAAACTAGATCTGTTTCTAGAGCTGATATCATTACTTTTATCAATGCAGATCTGTGCAGCATCTCTGAATGGGGAGGTACAAACTTGGTTAAGTTCAATAGTAATAAAACTCAATATTTACCAATTACACTTTGTAAATTAGACGATCTCCCACCAATTACATTTCAGGATGCTATCATCCTCCCAAATTCTGAAATAAATATGTTAGGCCTCACCATTTCCTCCAATATGTCCTGGAAATCACACATCCTTAGTATAGCTAAAGCTGCCTCCCGAAAGTTGGGAATGCTGTACAGATGCCGTAGCTACTTCACTCCTGAGCAGTTGCTCCAAGTATATAAGGAATTCATTCGTCCTAACTTGGAGTACTGCTCTCATATCTGGGGTGGCTCCTCTTCTGTCCACCAATTAGATAGGGTGGAATCAAAGGCATTTCGTCTTATTAACTCTCCTCCTTTAATCGACAATCTCTTTTCCCTTTCTCTTCGCCGCAATGTTGCTTCACTCTCTCTCTTTAACAGGTACTTTAACGGGCAAATGTTCGGTGGATTTGGCATCCTGTGTACCGCCGGCAAGGCCGTGGGCTCGTAACACAAGTCTTGCCCGCGGTGCCCACCGTTTCTGTGTGGATGTTTGTCACATGAGATTAACCCGTTATAGTACCTCCTTCTTTCCTCACACAGCCAAACTGTGGACTGTTCTGCCTTCTTCTGTGTTTCCATACTTATAAAATCTGTCTCACTTTATAAATCTGGTGTTCCGGCATCTTCGCCGTTCTGATTTTTTCACCCCCCAGGCCCCATTGTGGGTCGTTTGACCTGTGCCCGGGTGGGCTAATTCCCGTATAAAAAAAAAAAAAAAAACACACTTCAGAGGTTCATGGTGCAGCAATAACACTTAAGAGGTTCTAACTATGAACTATCACACACTGGATGACACAACTGTCTTAACTCTCATACAGTTGGATGAACTAGCCCGAAAAGAATAGATATTCTTTTTAATTATAATTCAATTACTGTACACGGATTTATCAAATTTTGAAACTACTCATCAATGAAACAACAAACATCTACAGTAGGTGTACAGTACTTTCATCAGGGGTATGGCAGGTTGTAACCTACCTTTTTGACAGGGGTCCTGTTCGTGCTACCGAAGTGGTTGATATTCGCTGCTGATATAATGTTGAAGCCTGGATGCACTTTCTCCTGATTGATCGTTGTTACACCCACCCCGCTCCTTTCGCCCTCGGTTGTTGTATTGAAGGCAGTGGGTGGGGGGATGACAGGGTCCGCAAGTACTTGAGGTCTCGGTGCTGGGGTAATGATCTCTTTCTGTGCCACCAGTGAATCTGAAGAATGAACTGCAATAATGAAGACAACACTGACAGGTCCATGGGGCAACAGGTACAGGAGCTTTAAGATTGCCATCACCTACATTATTCTATGTTTAATTATAAGAGAAACACAAATGGACAGACAGAGAAGGACAAGGTGATCCAAGATTTTGGTGTGATAATCTGACTTAATTATTTCCTTTTCAGCAAAAAAGAGGAAATAAAGAATAAAAATCTTTAAAGATTAATATAGGCTATAGAGTAAACCTTCCTCAACTCAATACCATACGAATAAATTTACTTCTTGTGCATTAAACTACAGTTGTACCCCACTTAACGCGGTCAATTGAACCCAGAGGGTCCCGCGTTAAGTGAACAACAGAACATATGGGATTAATTCCAATAGAACCCAGCCCGACCCCCAAACTCCACTTTTTGACGACACATAACTATGTTGTAGTAAAAATTCTATCTTAACTTTATGATGGTATGAAAAAACAAGTAATATAGAAGAGGTTAGGTTAGGAAAGATAAAGGTTAACATAGGAAAAATGAAGGTTACCTTAGAGAAACTAAAAGTTAGGTGGAACACTTACGGTAGTAGAAGAGATGGGTCGGCATACGGGGATGGAGGCTGGTTCCGAGGCAGAGGGCAGATTACTGGCCCTCAGGTGAATCACCATTACTAGGTGAATCAACATCACTGTCACTTACAGTTGTCAGGGCTTCCCTGACAAATCCCTCAAAGTCAACTTCACTTTCACTATCACTGGCTTGGGCTGGCTGTGGTGGGTTGCGGGCGAAGAACTCGGTTATGCTTTGCTGACGGCTGGCTTTGATGTTGTCATGATACACCGTGATGTACGGCTCCATAGCCTGCACCAGTCGGGTATGGAAGACTTCATAGCGTTCATCGTCATTGTCGCGGGAAAGGACGGACTTAATTTTTTCTGCAAACTCTATGGCACACTTAATATCACTATGACTTAAACTAGGTTCTTCGGAGAATGACGCACCTTCTTCCTCCTCTTCACTGGCGTGTTCTTCTTCCAACATCTCGTCGGCAGTCACTTCAGGATCTTTGATCACCTCCAGGATGTCTTCGTTGGTGGTCTCGGAGAAGCCTTCAGCTGTAATATTGAGCGCAGCTTCTCTGGCAAGGTCCACTGCTACTGCAACAGTCTGAACCTGACCAGTCACAGGTTCACTCCTCCTCTCACCTGGTATGCCATGCAACACATGTCTCCATGCGTGACGAATCGTAGCAATAGTCAGCAGATCCCATGCCTCCACCAAGAAGTCTACAGCTTGTTTAACGTTAAACTTCTTCCAAAATTGTTTGACGAGAAGTTCTTGAGTCACCGCCTCTTGTTCCTTGTCCTCGTCGCTTTTGCTCTCGCTGTCGGTGTCACCCAGCTTACGCAACTCATCCTTGGTGTTGGTAGAGTCGTTCAGGAGCTTGAACTTCTTTGCAGAGTACGCAGCTTTCACATTGCAGATCAACTCCTGGTCCATGGGCTGGATTAATGACGTAGTGTTGGGAGGAAGGAAGACCACTTTTACGTTGGGGTGACGATCCATAAGTAGGGGCGAGTGTCCAGGTGCGTTGTCAAGGAGCAACAAAATATTGAATGGAACATTCTGTTGCTCGCAGAATTTCTTCACGTCGGGAACAAAACAGTTGTCAAACCAGAAGAGGGACAGAGAAGAGGACATCCACGCCTTACGTGCGGTTAGCCAGTGGACATTAGGCTTGTTCATGTCCATATTCTTGTAGGCGTGCGGCTTGCGGGCTGTGTGAATCACCGATAACTTTGGTTTACAGGTACCGGAGGCATTGGTGGTAAACAGGACGGTGATGCGTTCCTTCTGCAACTTCCGACCCCTTACCTTGCTGGCAGACTGGACAACGAAGGTCTTGGAAGGTAACTTTTCCAGAAAAGACCAGATTCGTCCATGTTAAACACCTGGTCGTCACTGTACTGTCCTTCCTCCATAATCTCACGTAAAAACGGAGGAAAATCTCTAGCCGCCACACGGTCAGCACTCGCTTCCTCACCACCAATGTTGATGTTGGTGATCTTGTTCCTCTTCTTAAACCTATATACTAATATTAGCCAGAGGAAAGCATTGAAGGGTTTGAGCTCTTCATTCCCAGCTTAAAACGACTGCTCGTATAAACCACGTCGCGATACTCCTGCACTGTTGGCGTGTCCACCCCGCCATGTTGCGTCGCGCCCAGACAAATAACTCACCAGCAAATTTTCCCGCTTTTGCCGCTTTATTCTGGCAATACCTGATAGATAAACACAAACGCTGTGATTTCTGTGCTCTTTGATCTTGTACCATCGCCTTCTTGATAAATGCGAAATGTAGATTCTTTGGCGCCATGCTGGTAGCGAGTCAACTTTACCGTGTTCCTTTCACCAAATCTGAACAATTTGGCCTTCACCTCGTATTAACCAGGAACGTCGTGTCTTCTTTGAAAACCCGTGCGCTGGGTCAAGTAAGAAGGTCTCTCTCTGGTGGCGGTGGTGGTCGCGGAAAGCCATTTTAGAACAATGGATCGCGCGTTTACAGTCATGGCCTTGAGGATGAAACTACACATTAGCTGGAGTCCAAGCTGTCGTCTCCTCCCTCCTCCTCCTCCCGGGGTGGTCCGTCATAATACTTTAAGCCAATTCAATAGCAGCAGGGGTAGGGATGCATGGCCAATCACAGTCGATCGTCATATGGCGTCAGTGATAGCATAACAAAGACACACTGCTGTACCGCCACTTCCACCCAGGAGGGAAAGGAGGAGAGGCAGGCAGGCGAAAGCGGCGAGGCGGGTGGCGCGTGGGGGCAAATCTAAAATAGCGTCTCGAGCCGGACACTCACTGCGTATATGATGCGTAAACAACTAGTGAAAGTTCGCTCTGGCGAGCACATATATGACAAAGCAGCGTAAAAGTGAAACGCCTCGTTGGTAGGATAAATAATGTATATATATATATATATATATATATATATATATATATATATATATATATATATATATATATATAAGTGTCCTCTGAGGAGGCAGGTGCTTTTGAGTTTAGAAAAATCATTTATGGTATTAATGATGTAGTTCTGTGCAGAATCATGTGATATCTTCAGATTTGAAAAGTTTCATTTTTGCTAGGTAAATTTTAACTTGAAATCTTATGAAAATTCAGTATTCCCACCCTTTTACCAACACCACTAAATAGCTTATTTAAAGTAAAGTAAATGTATCCAGGATTCATTTATTACGGATAAATAGTCAGAATAATTGAAGCGAATGATCTTGACACATTTATTAAATTTAATATTCCTTTAGAAAACAAAATCATCAAATACAAAAACGGGTTTTACTACTACGACCCGGTGTTGCTGCACACCATAGAGAACATGTCTTTCTTGCTTCTGTTTCTACTCATCACCTCCCTGCTGACCACCTGAGCTCGGATGTAGCCTTCCCTCCTCTCCTGGCTGTACACGTGACTGCTGGCCTCACTCACTTGCTGTACACAACGCTCTATACTCTGGGTGTGCGAGGGCCAGGCAGGGACATGCATGGGGTTGTCCAGGAAAGCTCTGACTTGAACATTGGTGAGGCTGCAGGTAAGAGGGGGCTCACTGCCAGCCTGGATGTTATCCAGATCAATGAGATCAGTGAGGGTCTTGGCACCTAGATTGACTTCAGGAGTCTTCCTGACCCTGAAGGAATCGTCACCAACTGATTCGTCATGCCCAGATCCTCTCATAAGTCTCATATCCAAGATCTTTTTGACTGCCACTTCCTTCTCTCTCCTCTCATCCTTACTGCAGAGCATTAATTGCAGAACTGCCTCGGATGAGCATGGCCCAGGAAGATCTCCTCACAGTCTGCTCCACAATCTGAACAACCTTCCTTGGCTGACTTCAGGAGCTCAAGCTGGAAGAGAACATGCCTCGGACCTTCGGGAGAACGATGACTTGACCTTTGGTGTTGAACTAATTTGGCAAGTAGACACTCACGGCGAATTGGACAATAAGTCTCAGGTTGTGAAGCTGGTTCCCTTTCAGTTTATGATGAGCGACTCAAATTCTGCAGAACCTGAGAGCCGTTGTGAGCCACCTAGAATGTGAGACTGGACCTATCTGCAGGTAAGCAAGTCTATCAGGCATGACCCCAGTTTTGATGGCACTGCAAATCATGTAACCATAGTACTGGTCAGTACTCAGGTCGTCAATGACAGTATGTGCAAGCTCAATGAGTGGAGGGCCAACTGTGATTTTTTCAAAGCTCGGATTTATTTCTAACTCAGTGGCAGAGTCCAGCATCTTGCCAAGAGGACCAGACCATCTGTTGTTTGATAGAGTCTTGCCATCCAGCTCCTGGATCAGATGTCTGAGTGGCAACTCGTTGGTGTGGAGGTCACAAACAATCCAGACCAGCTTCCTCCCAATCTTCCGCTCTATCCACTGTATGACCCCCCTTGCCACCCTGTGTTCGTGTTGGTGCTGTCCCTCCACGCCTGCAGGGTCTGGTCTACGCTCCTCCTCTGAGCCAGTTCACAATGTTATCTGCCACTATCTCAGCTGGTTTCCTGATGTCATCTTTCTGGAGTGAAATGCCACAAATACTTCCCCTCCTGGTTCACTGCAGCAGGAGTAGTGTTCCTCCTTCACCATGGCAGGGAACAACTTGTCAGAATCTCCAACTTTCATGAACACTTTAGTGTCATCCCTTCCCATCAAAGAACAAAACAATTGATCTCTGCATTTCTTATCCTTTATCAAATTCCTCTTCTAGGTTACCACAAGTTTCTCCTGAGCTTCCTCCTTTTTACTTTAATATGATCTATCACCAGGTGAACATCATCAGGTGTTATCAAACCACCGGGCTAATCCAGGCAGCTGTTGCTATCTCTGCAGTTTCTCTGAGACCAGTGTGGTGTCGCATGCTGGCCAGAGCTATGCTCGACTCTTTCCTATTTCGAATCTTATGCCTGGAAGGTTTGGGGATCATTATTTTCTGGGTTAGGGGCAAGCCTACCATTCTCCTGGCCAGCACTCGGATCAGCCATGGGGAAGTCATTAAACTCTGAATCAGCTTGACTCCAATCATCGGCCTTTTTTACCTCACCCTGGGCCTTCTCAAGTCTCTTTTCCTTGGCAACTCTTCTCCTCTTCTGTCTCTCTGTGGCAGCCTCCTGTCTCTTGGACTCCGGAATATCTTGGCTAGAAATCATGAGAGCCCCTATACTGCCAGTCTTCTCTCTCTGTGCTTTGACAAATGCCAGTTCGATCACAGGAATCTTCAGTTCATGCTTGCAAATACAGGAGATGTGGGCCTCGGATTTACAGTCACGATCGCATCCAAACTCAGGACAGAGAACAATTGGGCACTTCCAAGTAATTATGTCAAATAACTGGTCCAGTTGCTTGGCAAAGCTGTCCTTAACTGCAAGTTTTCCTCTCCCAAGAGAGATATCTCTTGCCTTTTCCCAACTGGCTAGCAGTCTCTCACTAATCTTCTTCTGACTTGTTATGACTGGAGGCTTGAACTGAGCGTTAGCCAGAGTGTACTGTGCCAAGACAGCTTTGGTCATATCACTGGCAATGTCTTTGTTTGTGTAAGTTCTTTGGTTCTTTTCACTGATTTGCCTGATTAAAACACCGTGATTCTCAAAGCATCTCTCAATGTAGGCAACTCCGACTTCAGGAGCTCTCTCCCAGACCCAAGATAGTGACTGAGATGGCTGGATTTTTGGTTCCTCGTCCTGACACAAGCAGCCATCGCAAATATTATCAACTTATAAATGCATCAGAATCTGAAACAGAAAATATTGTTAGTTGGGTTGTTAAAGAATGAAGTCAGAAAGCAATGTTCACTATTTAATTGTAATGCACTAATGCAGCTGTACGTTAGATTTTCGATAAATTTCACGCTAAAACTTACCTTGCAAAAGGTTGCAAAATATTGAAACTGAAATTATTTTCTGTTTATATACACTAAAATCTACCAAAAAAGTGATGGGCCATTAGTTTTAGCTGATCTTCCCTCCTATGACACACCCTAATATACAGTGGTCCCTCGGTTAACGAGATTTCGGTTAACGAGTTACCTTCCATAAGATTCTTAACTTCGGTTAACGAACAATCCCTCGATTAACGAGTTTCTTACGAGCCGACCTGAACATGTTTTCGCTTGCATTTGGCGGTCCACAAGCTGTAGTATTAGTCCGCCAATACAGTAATCGGTTCTAGGGCTTAAATTCCTTACCATTTTAGCAAATATCAAGACGTTTATACTATTCAATAATTTTAAAAGTTTAATATTAAATTTTTTAGTCATTTTAACAATTATTGAACATAATTGAAGGTAATGAAACTAGTTTTATGCGCACCATCCAGACTCTCAACACACCATACAGGCGTCAGTCTTTGTGTCTTTTCAGGGGAGGTAACATCTTGCTTGAGACTCTCTTCAACTAAACACTTTTTTTCTGTGTTTGCAAGCAAATTATTGGTCATTTTGAAATTTATTTTACATATTGACAATATATAATGCAGTGCAGTGTTGATTTAAAGAAAATAATCTTAAATTACACCAAGAAAACTAAAATTTTATGGGTGAAATGGCGCCATGGGGTGACTTCTCTTCCACCCCAATGCCTTCTCTTCTCCCTTCTCCTCCACCCCCATTCTAATTCCCATCATCATCATTATCATCCAGGAGCCTTCTACATACACACCTCAAAGTAAGTGTATTTTTCTACATTTTTTGTTGAATTTTGGCAATTTTCGGTGAGCTGGAACCAATTACCCAAAAACCCATTGAAACAAACTGTATAACAGTTTATGCTTTGTTTTTGCTTTCGGCAGGGCCGCAACATCATCAACGCAGCTCAACCAGCCCTAGTTGTAGCAGCAGCAAGAAACAACGCAAGAGCATTGATTTGGAGGAGAAGCAGAAAATAATAAGACAGAGTGACGGCAGTAAATCTGTGAATTCTATCGCACGTGATTTCGGCATGTCGCACTCTACGATCACGGCGGTAAAAGGATCAGCTTCACTGAAGGCAAGAAGATTGACCAAGTATCGAGAGGGGCCGATATCAAATACGGAAAAGATGCTGATGACCTGGATTGAAGACCAGACTCAAAAGCTAGTCCCACTCAGCACGCTAACCATCACGGCCAAAGCAAAAAGTTTGTTCGAGATGTTGAAGCAACAAGCAGGAGCCGACTACGACAGAGAGTTTTCCGCAAGCTCTGGCTGGTTTAAGCGCTTCAAACATCGCTATGGGCTTCATAACGTCAAGGTCAGTGGTGAGTCAGCGAGCGCGGATTCTGCAGGAGCAGCGGAATTCATCGAAACCTTGGACAACCTTATCGTCGAGGGAGGATATTTGCCCCAGCAAATAATTAATATGGACGAAACTTCCTTTTTTGGAAGAGGATGCCCAAAAGGTCATTCATACACAAGGAGGCCAAGTCGATGCCAGGCTTTAAGGCATTCAAGGACCGAGTGACTGATGTTGGGGGAGTGTTGCCGGATTCAAGTTGAAACCTTTTGTGATGTGGCATAGCGAGAACCCCAGGGCTTTTAAAAAAGTCAACAAACGTACGTTGCCAATCTATTATAGAGCCAACCAAAAGTCATGGATGATGCAAGCATTGTTCCAGGATGCCCTTCTCAACTGCTATGCTAGTGACATCGAAAGATACTGCACAGAAGAAGGGATAGAGTTCAAAATTTTGTTGATTTTGGACAATGCTCCAGGTCACCCCCCGCCTTTCATTGGTGACCTCTACCCCAACATCAAAGTGGTTTTCCTGCCACTGAATACCACCTCGTTGATTCAGCCTATGGATCAAAGGGCTATTGCAGCTTTCAAGTCCTACTATCTCAGGAGGACCTTTGCAATGGCTATTTATGCAACGGAGGATGACGAGAAGACACTGAAGAAGTTTTGGAAAGAATTTAACATGTACCATTGCATGAAGAACATTGCTTGGGCCTGGGATGATGTCACAAAACAATGTATGAACAGAGTGTGGAAAAAAAGTCTTGAAGAGATATGTGCACAATTTCAGGGGTTTTGAGACGGTCACAGAACTTGAGAAAATTACAAACAATCTTGTGAACATGGCAAACAAGCTGAACCTCGGCGTGGACGACGACGATATAGAAGAACTGCTAGACGTTGTTCCTGAAGAACTAACCAACGAAGAGTTGTTAAAGTTACAGGAACACTGAATAGCTGAAGAAGAGGCAAGGGAAAAGGAAAGTGAGGAGGAGGAGGAGCTACCGAAGAAGTTCACTGTAAAGAGGTTATCTAAGTTCTTCGCCGACCTTAACACTCTGCTGAGAAGTGCCAAAGAGATGGACCCCAACACCGAACGCTTCTCACTCATAGAGAGGAATGCACATGCAGTGTTTGCCGCATATCGTCAAATCTATGAGGAAAAAAAAAGCTGACAAAACAAACAACGCTCGACATTTTCATCAAAAAAACAAGTCATCCCAGCAACAAACCTCAGCCAGGCTCTTCACACGCTACAGATATCGTCATTGAAGCTGCAACTGAGGAACCTGTGTATGAAATTGATAGCAGTGACAGTGATGTTTATGATCCAGGAATGGCTTAAAAATTGTGTAATGTATATGTAAATTGTAAACTGTACAGTACTTAAGTTAAATAAGTGAAATGTAAAATTTAATTTTCAAAGTAAAACCTAAGAAAAGTCCATCAGATTTAAGGATACGATACTGCATTTACTTCTCAATCAGTGAACAGTGTAGTGTTTAATTTTACTTTACTACCTGTATACTGTACTGTACCTGTTTTACTGTATGTATATTATAACTATTTTTTTACTACAATATATTAGCAAATGTTGACATTGTTATTTTATTAGCCTTCCTAACCTCTGTGTTTCATTAGTTGTGTACGTTATCCAGTGAATTTAGTCAATATTATACAGTACAAGTACACTGCAATATTTCACATATACGTAAGTATAAATACAAAGTTTACTATGCGATGTTCAAACGTTCATTTCGGTTAACGTCACGTTTCCAAGAACGTATCTAGGACGTTAACCGGCGCATGACTGTATTGTATTTCAGACTTTTTCTATTCATATATAACTAGTTTGAACATTCAAAAGAAGTCTTTCGGGTGCCTGCCCACACCCGAATGTTCCAAGAACAACTTCAGATTACTAAATAATAACTCGAACCGAATCGCATATATTTAGTTTAAAACAATGAATTATGGCTCAGAGGGCCGTCTGAGAAGACCATCATAAACAATGGGAGATCTGACACAGGCCACCTTGCCGTAGGTGGGGTGGCCATTAGGTCAATCAGAGTGCTGTCCTTATATCTGATGGTTGGCGACCACAGTCACCCACTCTTAAACATTCTCGGGCTGTTTTTACTAATCCTCCAAGATTTTGTATCTCTTTAGAGACCCAGACTTTAATTTCATTCATCCATCCCAGCCTCTTCCTTCCTACCTTTAACTTTGCCCATAATATTTATCTTCACGTCATACCTATTATATGACCAAAGTACATTTCAAGCATTTCTCTTGAAGATTTTGCTAATTTTATTACTTTTTCGTTTGTTTTCCTGTCGCTCTAACTTGATTTTAACATTGCCTATACTGTAAAACATAGTAAAGGCCTCTCACCTCCTTCTGGTTTCTGCCGAGTGTCCATGATGTCAATTGGTGCATTTCTGTCTGAGGAGGAGGACTTGATAGCGTAGAGAGCAAAACAATGTAACAGCGAGTGATCGTGAGGATTTACCAGAGAGTAATGTCAAGCAATGGATTTTGAGGCAAGGCAATGAGCAAATAATGAATGTTCGTTTTATTGATTTGTATCACCTTTTGTTGGTCTCTCTTATCTACTGTCAATGTATAATATACATTGTATATCCAATAATGTGATTGTTAGTCTCTAGTGTCTGTTGTTAAAGACTCTTCATAATGTGAATCAATATGACCTCTCAATTTAGTACACTAGTGAGCAGCCATGTATATATCAAAACAATACTGTAATCATAACCCTTTTTTATAGTGTACTAAAGATCCAAGTGTAAATTCTTAATCATCATTTATCTACTGTGCTAAATACCATAAGTAAAAGAAAAACACTATTTTCAAGTATATTTATTTAAAAAATGACATGCAAGTAAACCTAAGAATCAATTATCATATCTGCAGCATACTGCGGTTACAAATACTGTACAGTATTGTACAGTATATTAAATTTGGGGAAAATTTGACTATGTTAGTGAAACAATTAATATTCTTCAATAATCTTAATTACAGTAGCATCTCTCTAGTTCACCCACTTTTAAGACTAACCATTTGACAATCATGTGAATTATAATAAGGGTGTAAAGGGCCTTGAGACCATAACCCGAAAATATTTGGTATGTAAAATATTTATATTTGGACCCAAACAACACACAACATAATTTCTCACATATATAAACAGTGCCAGTGACCATAAGATCCCAACGTACACATAGGTAAAAGGTAAGAATTGGAAATAAAGGTATAAAACAGTATCGTTTATACTTGGACCATTTACATGAATCATTCCTAACATTCAAATCTGTAGGACTGATGAGTTATAAATAAATGGCAACAAGATGTGAAAATTTTCAAATAACTACTTTCTTTTTTTAATCTTCTTCTGTGGACTTTGCAAGTTAACTGTCTATCAGGTGCCAAGAGTGCTTATCATCTAATATATCAACAGTTTTTCAGAAAACCTTCTAGTTCATTCATCTGGTAAAAATACGTTAAGTTTAATTACAACATAAAATGTGACAGCTGCATAGTGGTGGCATGACCTTCTGCAGTTACATCTCAGTGATTCTTAACCCCTTCACTATTGGACGCCACTTTTAATACATGGGGTACTTTTATTTGGCTAATGCCGGGCGATTAAATTCTGCACAGGAGTTATGTGGCTAGACAGTGTATGTATGCTCACGTTATCGTTTCACACCACATTATCTTTGTTGAATGGATTTTTTATTCTACATTACACAATATACTTAATATCTAAATTTGGTCTTTTAAGAAAAGTTTTGTACTGTACATATAAGCAATGTACAGAACCTCAAAAAAAATCAGTCTCATGCCTGAAGAAATAAAAAATGAGATAATTACAATAAACAGAAAGTACATCTAAGTGTTCTGACTTCAAATAAAAAATGCAAATAACAAATGGTTAAGAATATCCTTTGAATTTATTTTACTTTTACTTCTTCTTTTTTTAATTTGTAAACAATCATATATTTTGATGAACATGACACAGGTTTAATTTTGCAAGGTAACAATCAGCAAACTACAGAAGTGCTACTATAAAAATTCCCAGTAATTATTCAATTTTTAAGTATACCGCATATCCATTAATTGCAATTTGCAGTGTAACAATTTAAGTGTGAGGATATCAACATTTTCACATTAATTATGGAGAAATAATCTTGTATGGGTGCTATTAACAGAATTTTTCAAGATGTAATATTGACACAAGTAAGTTTCAGACAAGCAGCTTTTCAATTTCCTGGTGCATTATTGTTATCTGAGGCTTCAGCTGAGAGCCTTCATTGGATAGTATGGCACATGCCATTACTGACCGAGCAACACCACAAGCACGGCCCAGTGCTGTCTTAGATCGCACAAAAACATACGGAACATTCTTGTCTTCACACAATAGTGGTAAGTGCAGCAGAATTTCGAGGGGCTCGGCATCTGCTGCCATTACAATCATCTCGGCAATTCCTCGATTGAGAGCCTGGAAATAATAATAAAAAATCACTATATGCCTGAAAAAAGTCACTAAAAAATATCCCTTAATACTAACCATTAAGAAGCAGTAAAACACTAAAATCACTTGTACAGTATGTGTACATACAAGTGCAGTTAGAATGACAGCAAATCCACAAAAATAAACTGAACAACAACTTTCTCAAGCTTGGAAAATCATAATTAATGAGAAATATATTAAAATAGCTACACAAAATTCAGGCATCTACAAACTGTAAACTCTTAAACCAAGATTTTTGCATCCCAGGCTATTCCTTTGTCATTGGTCTTGTTATAAATACATGTGGCAAAAAAAGCACCTTTTTTCAGCTACAGGTATTTGTCTAAGATAAACCCCCATTTATGCCAACTTAAAAAAAAAAAAATGTATAAAGTCATCCCTTGGTTATAGCACACTTGGTTATTGCGATTTTCGCTATAACGCCCCCATCAAAATCTGCACACCTGCCGTTATAGCGCATTTTCAAGCCGAGAATTTGGTTAGCACGCATTTGCCTCCAGGTGTAATGTTAACCCCTTGCTTCACCTACATCTATTGAGGATAAAATCTTTCACCTACAAATTGACAATAACACATTTGCTGTAATCAGACATATCTAGTTGCCTCAACAATTGCAACTCCAGTTGCAATTGGGGTTGCAATTTCAAATTCTGTGTCATTACTAAGGAATAACGAAGTCTCTGGTGCAATCTAAGATTGAGAGAAAACCGGAGGACTCGGGCATCCTGAAGCGAGAGAAAACGGACTCCTATGATGGGGGCACTCAAATAAAGAAAGCATAGCTACATGTTTTGTGTACTACAGTATTGAGCATACCCTTTTCATCACTTTGTAATAAACCTAGCCATGCCCATATGTGTTTCTGATACTTACCATAACATTATATGTATATATATCTTTAGGCCGAGAATTTAGTTATGACACAGTTGCCTCCAGGTATATTGTTACCCCCTTGTTTCACCTATATCTATTGAGGATAAAATCTTTCACCTACAAATTGACAAAAACACATTTGATGGATGAAAATGGATGGAAGTAACAAAACTTGAAAGCAGTTGTACAAACACAAGCACTCACACATGCCACTCATACTGACAGACTTGACACTCACGTACTTGACAAGTTTTACCAACCATAAAGACAATTGAAGCTTTCAACATCACTCACAATGGCTCTTGAATGTTCCAACTATAATCAGTCATATCTAAGTTGCCTCAACAATTGCAATCCCAGTTGCAATTTCAAATTTGGTGTCATTACTAAGGAATAACGAAGTCTCTGGTGCACTCTAAGATTGAGAGAAAACGGAGGACTTAGGCGTCCTGAAGGGAGAGAAAACGGACTCCTATGATGGGAGACTCAAATAAAGAAAGCATAGCTACATGTTTTGTGGACTACAGTATTAAGCGTACCCTTTTCATCACTTTGTAATAAACCTAGCCATGCCTATGTGTGTTTATGATATTTACCATAACATTATATATACCGTTTATAGGTCGACCCTGATTTTTTGACCAAGAAATCGTTAATTTACGATATTCCTCGTTTATAGTTTGACCCACGCTTTTGAGGATAATGGAACAACAAAACCTTCACTAAAAGCGCTCTACGTCCTATAAACTGAGGCTCACCGTGCATGAAACACGAGTGCCGAAGGCAAATTGTTTACCATTTATTATTACGACACTTTACATTGAAACCGGGTAGTTTCAACAAAAATATTGTATATTTCCATTCAAGTATTTATTCAAGTCAATTAGGAGGGAATATTATTGTAATAAACAGTTTTTTAACTAAACCATTCGAAAAGCAATTACGTTAACATCTTTTGAACGAAAGAAAGCGAGTCATTGTTTTCGTCACGATTTTATACCACTTTCCACTTTAATACGTACGTAATTTCAGCAAAAATATTACATTTCCGTGAATGTATTATATAAAGCACAGTATGAATAGAATGTCATTGTAATATAACAGAATTTTAACCGAAAACTATTAAAAAAACGAGTAACATCTCAAGAACAGAAGCTTAGGTAAAGTCTTTTGTTTTCGTCATGTATTTTATCCTATTTTACATTGAAATACATCACGTTTCAGCAAAACTACTTTTATTTCCGAGAATATATTCATTCAGGCGCAGTTTCGGTAAAATATACGTTTGATGTAATAGTTTTTTAACTGAAAACGATTCGAAAAACACATACCCTCTAGCCCTGGGAGAAGCTGTTTGGTGCTGCAGACAATGACAAGGAAAATGATTTTGATGGATTTTAATGAAAATATTCAGAAATATGGTATCGTAGTATTTATTCAAGTCAATTAGGATAGAATATTATCGTAATACAACAGTTTTTTAACTGAAAACCATTCGAAAAGCGATTACGGTAACATCTTTTGAATGAAAGAAAGCGAAAGTCATTGTTTTCGTCACGATTTTATCCCACTTTCCACTAATAGGTAAGTCATTTCACCAAAAATATTACATTTCCGTGAATGCATTATATCAAGCACAGTATGAATAGAATGCCATTGTAATATAACAATATTTTAACCAAAAACTATTAAAAAAACGAGTAACTTCTCTTGAACATCGGAAGGTTAGGTAAAATCTTTTGTTTTCGTCATGTATTTTATCCTATTTTACATTAAAATATATCACGTTTCAGCAAAACTACTATTTATTTCCGAGAATATTTTCATTCAGGTACAGTTAAGGTAAAATATACATGTGATGTAACAGTTTTTTAACTGAAAACGATTCGAAAAACACGTGTACCGTCTAGCTGATACAGCTGGTGGTGCGTGATGCGTCATGCGTCGTTGTAAACAATAGGAGGTTGAAGTAGATTACAGGATATTATATTAAGTGTGAAATATCGAAAAGGTTTTTATTACCGGTATTTTTTGTAGATCAATGAGAACTGTGATACCGTATATGATATGATAAGTTAGCCTGTGCTAAGAACTTCAACATAGACTACTGAAAGCAAGTTGTAAGGTAATTTAGCCTATTGTAAGTTGGTGAGCTTCATTTACTGAAGGAACTGCACAACTTTTCATTACTAATTGGTAAATATTTTTCATGTCTGAAGCTAAAAGTTGCTCCTCGCCCTTCCCATCATGCACGGGTTCAACCTAACAAAACTATTATGCATGTATAGGACGACCCCCAATTTTTTGCCTAAAAATTTGGTCTTAAAAACTCGAACTATACACGAGTATATACGGTATATATATTTAGTGGGTCTAAATGGTCATAAAATGGGAAACTTGGGGTTGTGTCTTGGGTGCCTGGAACCAATTAGAATAAATCCCATAGGTTCTGTACTTTCGTTACCGCGTTTCTCGTTATCACTCACTCCGGTGTCCGAATTAGGCGCGATAACCAAGGGATGACTGTACTTACAAGGTAAAAATTCTACAACCCAAATTTCATTTATGAGGTCTGATCAGAGACTTCCAGAACTGAATCTAATAAGTGTACAAAGAAAGACGGTCAACCACATGTTTTATTTGGACATTCCGAAATACCCAAGATATGAAATTTGATGCAAACGGCTTAAGAAATAGGCAATTAGTTTATGAATGTTGCATCAAGACAATGTGCAATCTCATTGAGCACTCTCCCTTTAGGAATTCTTGGATAAGCATAACATTCCACTGGTTCCCTACACTTTATATTCACCGAGTTTCGCACCAAAAGACTTATCTTCCCCAATCTGAAAAGCACCCTAAAAGGAGAGATTTCAGGAAGTAACAGCTCTTTCAAATAATAATATACAGCCATCTTTCAATTTACTTGGTAGTTACGTTCTTGAAAATGGCCATGTAAATAAAACACGTGTAAATGAAACTTAATTATCCCATAAGAAATAAAGGAAATGGCAAGGGTTGGGGTAAATGCTCCTTAAAAACTGTAATTTGTTTATATATTTCCTTCAATATGTTTTATTTACAATAATATAATAACAATAATACATAATAATAATAATAATACTGTAATGACAAAAGAAGCAACCTGGTGGTGGTGGTAGAGGAGACGTGGGGGGTTACTGGGGGAGGGAGTCATCAAAATCAGATGACACAGCAGGTGATGTTGGAGGAGAAGTGGGAGCGTTCCAGATGTCAGGATGTCAATGGCTGAGGTTCAGGTGATGTAATTTTTTCCTTTTTCGTGAAGTAGGAAAGCAAAGAGGTACTGAACTACGCTGCTTGGCACAATGGCGTTCTTTTCAAAACCGTGCTATTTAAAAAAGCTTTGTGTTATTTCGAAAACGTGCAAAATCCATGTAAATCGAGAGGTGACTGTATCACACATTTTTAAAGTTTTCTGTGCCCCAAAATTTCAGTCAGGAATGCATTCCCCCTTACATGTATTAATAAGATTGTTCAGCATGTTTTCATTTAGGATGTAATTTTTTTAGGGCTTATAGGGTTTGCTAGGGTTTATCTATTAATAATTATGCAACAGATTAACCTTCCTTCCATCCCATGTACAGCCAGCTTCAATTTGAGGAATGCTGATACTGTAGTAATATCTCCATAAGCCGGAATCCCTCTTAAACCAGGACTCTCCAACAGCCGGAATTGAATTTTTGTTTTAATTCCCTAAATTCCGGATTTGCGAACAAATTCTGAGGTTGAAAATCAGGAGCATTATTGGATTAAAAAAAAAGAAAAAGAAAAGGGAAATGTCCAAATTTTTATTTCCGGGTCTGGGAGCAAATGTCGATTATGAAATAATGAGCAATTACCAGAAAATATGAGAAAAAGGCGAAAAAAATCACCCCAAACCTTTCTGCTCCGGGCCTGGGGGCAAAGATTCCCGGCGTTATTTAAGATTGCACAGAGCGCACCCAACCTTCACAGTGAGCAGACGTGACGTGCTGCTCGCCGCTCCTAGCTCATGTTCAAATTGTTGACCGTTACGGCTGTCAGCCTTATCTTGTAGTTGTACATGGATATTATTATTCTTGTACACTACGCTTCTTCCCTATCCTATCCTTTCGCCTAGAGTCCCTGCTATTTGGTAACGACACGAACCATGTGGGCAGAGCCACAAGGGGGGCCGCTCAGAGGACTGCTGAGTTGAGACAGTAAGGGTGGCAACATTTTCTGTTAGGGATTCGGCAGTGCTTCATAACCTGTCAGTGTCAGGTGTTAGGGCTTGGCTAGGCCCCCGTCAGGGGATTGTCTGTTCACCCTACCCCTAGACCCATCTTTACTCGCCCAGCAAGCAGACAGAAGGAGCGGCATTCATGGGGTTTAGCCGAGGTTAGGGTGTGACCGTTGCCCTCAAAAAAAAAAAAAAAAAAAAGTCCTACAATGCTGTTCAAAGTTTTAGTGTTGTGTATTTATCTAGGAAACACCCCTGTAAATTTTCTTGGAGATCGGTGCATGTTTGAGCTAGCACTGTCGGCTTTACAAAATAACAAGGAATATTATTATCTAATGAACAAATTTAGTGGAATTTCTTTTATTAGACTTATAAGATATACTAACACCAAGCAAATGATCGATCATATCAATCTTAATACCCCTAAAACAATATTATAGATTAGCATGAAATACAATAATCCCAATAATTGCATTTCTAGGTTCAAGACCCATTTCTCTCAACTGGCATACAATGAAAAAAAGAAATACTACTACCCCGCAATGCCTGGAGTGTTTGAGGAGCACCAGCAGGAGATGGCTGACTTCTTCCGTGAATCTCTAGCCCAACCATTTACACGTGGCGACTACAAGGAGCTGGTAGAGCTGTCTGCTGCTTGTAACTAAAGGATTCGAGCCAGTGAACTTCACGATGGTCTACCCCGGCGCACTTCACAAAGCAAGGTGGATGGCTAAACTGCTCTATACCCTCAAGATTGTTCTCTTGTCAGGCCAGGCCAGGCCAGATCAAAGAGCAGTTTCCCAAAGCTGAGGTTGTGACTAAGTCAAATCAGCAAGTTAGAACGGTTTGCTGTGTTTACAGTCGCTGTTTATGTCCCATGGTGGATTGTTTGCCCCGTTCCAGCAAGTGCGCCACTGAATGACTTGAATTTGGTTGAAAACTTGGCTGAATTTGCCCCATATGACGCCACAATAGTTGACAAAGCACGTGTGGCACTCGGTAGACACACTTGGTACTTAACTGAGGAGTTGGCCCCACTGGCTTTGTTCTCGTCCCAAGTACAAGAAAGGACAAAAGAGGAGATGAGGAAGGCCCTTCTTTGCCATGAAGGCAATGAAGTTACTAAGAGAGTGGGGCTCCATCATGGGGGCTATGGAAAGCCATATCTTCCTCCTGTCCCAGAAAGTGGCACTGCCCTGGTGGACCTAATTGGGCCTGACTCAAGCCGGTTCTTCACCATTTTTGGCATGCCCTATCAGTTTCTCCACAGTCCAGCCAGTGAAAGGGCGGATCATGACGACTACCTGAACATGAAACGGGTTGTGGACAAGCTTCAGGTCGTCAATGAGGCTGCAGAGCTTGGTGTAAAACTTTGCCATGACTTTCTTAATGTTGCCAGGGATGAGGAGCGCTTTCAAGAAGTCCTTCAAGTAGTTGAAAATGACAGACTCCGCGTTCCTAATCAGCGCAAACGATCATCTGTTTCCGAACAGAAATCATGGTTTCTTGCTCTAGAGAAATAAAACCTTGTGAATATATGATAAAACCCCTTAATGTTCCATGAGAGAATAAGATTGATTAACTTTTTTGTGTTAGTGATAACAGCTTTTAATTGAGACAGGTAAAATGATCTGTGTTAATATCCCTTATGATGGTTGTGTAATCTCATATACAGTGGGGTATGCTATAACGAACGGATCCTACTACGAATATTCCTATAACGAACGGTTTTACCTATAAAATTGAGAATGCTATAACGAACGCAACTCCTACAACGAACGCGGATGAATACGGGACTATTTCGCCTGGCGCATGAATATTGTTGTACCGCGACCCACAACAAGAGCGTCAGGCGCCATCTTTGTCTCATTGTGTAGCCAGTGCACCACTGTTATTGTTGAAATTTTGTCTTTTGATGTGGAAATTCGCATTATTTGTATAACTATTTTGTTATACAAGTATACAATTGTAACAATAAGTTGTCCAAAGCGAGTGAGAAAGCAAATAACCCTTGAAACTAAGAAAGAAATTATAAAGAAACGTGAGAATGGAAGAAGCATTGCGAAACTTAGTGATGAACATGGGATGGCTAAATCGACTATATGTACGATTTTGAAGAATAAAGAGGAGTTAAAAACTGTGCAAGTGGCTAAGGGAATCTTTAGACTTAGCAAAGCAAGGTGTAATGTGATTGAAGAGATGGAAAATTTACTCTTAGTGTGGATAATGGAGAAAGAAATGGCAGGTGGTAACATTAGTGAAGCTATAATTTGTGAGAAGGCCAGACAATTGTTTGAGGACCTTAAAGCCAAGACTCCCAGTGGAAGTGCTAGCGCTGTGCCAGTGTTTAGGGGTACCTGCATGCTGAATAACACTAAGGTAAGATAAAGTACCGTATTTTTTACATTTTCCACAGAATTTCTTCAGTGTTAAGTGGTTGTATTTGGGGGTCCGGAACGGATTAATCCTATAACGAACGAGGTTCTGGAACCAATTACGTTCGTTATAGCATACCCCACTGTATAGGCGTGTATGCCGTATAAACAAAATCACTATTTTTCAAATTGCTGGTGCTCACTCAAATATAAATGAATCTTCAAAAAATTGCATATGGGTATTTTGTATGTCAATATGCAACACCAAAATTTTGAACAGCATTGTAGGACAAAGTTGGGGCAACTGTCACACCCTAGCCGAGTTGGACAGATTAGGTACGATTTTCATGTATGTTACTGATCATGGTCAAAGTGAGAGTGAAGATCTCCAAAACCCCAACCCAGGGGCCTCAGATAGGTCTAAAAATGCTATTAAGCGACCTAAGGGTGAGGATAAATAGACTTGTGGATCTGAGAGATGGTTACATCATCCTCACAGAGACAGATGAAGATGCTGATAAACTACTTACGTCTGGTGCCATGGACAAAATGAAAACTAATGGTTACGAGGTCATTGTCCCACGGGCATACAGCGCCAAGCTCACCCTAGTATGAAAGAAGTTGGACAAAGATGTAGTGGAAAATAACGCATTAGAAATAAGAGATGAAATAACAAAGCAAAACAATGTTAAGATTGTGGAGGTGTATCCTATGTATGCCCATAATATAATCAAGGTTCGCTTTGCAGACACAACGGATGCAAAAAAGAATGAAGGAGAAGGGGCTCTATGCATATGGCACTTCTATCTCATCACACCAAATAGAATATGAAAAGTATACGCCCATCCAACAATGTATGAAGTGCTATAAATACAATGACCACATGACCAAGAACTGCCCCCTGCAAGGGGTCATATGCTCTGAGTGTTCATCCGATCAGCAGTTCTTCAAAGACTGCCAAAGCACCAACTAAAAGTGTGTCGTCTGCGTGGGTGGCCACAGGACCTTCTCTGCCACCTGCCTGGTCAGGAAACAGGTAACTCAAGAAACAGAGAAAAAACTGACCAAAATAACCAAGCAAAAAGAAACCAGGGAAATTTCTAACACTATAGAAAAGACCACTCAGTCGACAATCATGGCTTACAGCCAAACCCTAAAAGACGCTCTGAAAGAAACTCGAGCACTCACAAAAACTCAACAATGTCAGCAAGACCATTGAAGTCCTGCAATCAGAGATAAGAACCATCAAGGACTCAATAAAACAGGCAGTTACTGAGTCACTGCGTGCCATGAGGGACGCAATGGTGGAGAACATCAGGAGCGTCTCTTCTCCACAGCTGGACGAATCCAAAGCCACCGCAATATACTTGTCTTACTTGCATGCCCATCACATGAACATGGTTCATCCAGGTTCATTCTTTTAACACCTCAATCAGACACTAACCAGGAACATTACACCTGTTGAAATATGCAACGACGTCCTTTCAAAAGAAATTCTGAAGGCAGTAACCTACTCAACGACTTATAGACGACCTCATCCCACGCCAGAAATGGACCATGACCGCCCTGACTTCGGCAAAAGTCAGTATAACCATAGCCCCGACGTGGCCAGTCAGTCCCCCCCCCTGGGATCACAGCTCCAATGACACCATAAACCTCCGTGACCCCAAGACATGTATTCCCAGCGACAACAGTGACTAAACAGTGACTATTGGACTGCGACCACATTCAATGGTTGCGACCAGATGGTGGCGACTTACTCCACAGAGGAACAAGATCTTTGAGCTGCAGCATCAGTAGATTACTTTGACACGCTGAGTGTTGCTAGACTTCGAGGATTCAGTTCTAGGAGTGCATGTGGAGACAACTGGGAGACCTGTTGTCATATTCACAATGTACCTACCTCCCAGACGTCCTTACTTACCTGAACAAGACCTCAACCAGTTGCTACGCCACAGAAAACCAACATACATCACAGGGGACTTAAATGCGCGCTACGCCATACTCGGACACGGTAATGAGAACAACGTCGGTGTGGCGCTGTATGATAATATCAGAAGAGGAAAACTGCAACACCTCGGGCCAAATTTCCCGACATTCATCAGACGTGCCAGTGCCACAACACCCGACATAATCCTCTCTAACAAAGAGGCCGTCCTGAACAGGAACGTTACCGCCGGACCCATCAGTACCAGCGACCACCTGCCAGTCATCGTGACGCTCTCATCAAATACCATTATGATCCCCACCAACATCCGGTCAAACCTCAAATGGGCAGACTGGGACTCTCAAGCATGGGAGAAACCTGGAAGAAGCCAGCCTCAATGACATCGACGATGCGGTCTAACAATGGTAGATGGATGTGAAGACGGAGATGGACAACAACATCCCGACCACCACCCACAGGACCATTCCTCATCCTCACACTAGTCACCAGCTGAGGCAGCTCAATGTCCAGTATGATCACGTGAGACAGCTAGCCAGTAACCGCGGGTGGACGCAAGAACTGAAAGACCGGTACCGAGAACTACAGACGGACATCCAGCACGAGAGCAAACGTCTACATGAACGAAAGTGGGCCGCCTTGGTAAGGGAAGAAGCCAACAATTACCGCGACTCTGCTGCCTTCTGGAAAGGGATCAAGTGACTGATGGGTTCCACCTCTAGCACGGTCCCTTACCTGCTCGACCAAAACAACGTGAAAATATCCAAGGAGGAAAACCAAGAAAAATTACATCGGCCATATTTGCAATAGATCTTTACCATTAGTGAACAGGAGAACGAGGACATCGACAGGGAGTTTGAGGAGGACATTTGGTCAGTTGCAGGACCATCAGTACCTGCTCCAGCTGCTAGCACAGACTGACTTCACTAGACTGGTGGATGACAGCTACCTGATGGAGTGCATAGTTCCTGCAGATGTGTCAGCCATCATAAAAGGGTTTAAAAACAAGCTCCAAAAATTATGCTACAATATTTTTACTAGGTGTTCAAGACAGACCTTGTTGTAAGCACCAACCCTCTTGAGCAGTGACAACAATGGTGATTGAGAGATGGTGAGTGGTGACAACATTATAAGGAAGAAAAATTTCAGCTGTTACCTCTCTGTAAACAAGAAACTGAGAATATACTACAGAGCAATAGCTCATCTGGGATCGAATGTGAATTTTTTTAGGGAAAATTTATTATTTTTCGATCATGTTTTATGAACCCAGCACCAAACGAACAAAAATAATATGGGAATTATGGTGAGATTGCATACTGTTGTTAAAAAAGGATCGCGGGCTACCGAACTGGAGGCGAGTTGTCTTCCCTCCCTCCTTCCTCTCCCCAGCTGTACACCAAATCTAGTTTTGTACAGTATCTTAGTATAATTCACATTCTATTCCTATAATTTTTTAGTCAGTAATTTATGAGGAAACAGCTACCATCAGAAGGAGTTTGTCGATTTCATTCAATTTACCACCACAAATGTTCTTACAAAATATATATAATATTTTTTCTATTATTTAATACCTTTACTGCATCCCTTCAACATTATGTTGCATATCATCTTAAAATACAGTACAGTGGTCCCTCGGTTAACGAACACAATTCGTTCCGGAAGGTCGTTCGTTAACCGAAAATTTCGTTAACTGAATCCATTGTTTCAATGGGATATTGAGTAATCGGTTCCAGCTCACCGAAAAATACATAAAGTAAAAAAAAAATGCAGTAAAATACAATTACTTTGAGGTGTGTATGTAGAAGGCTCCTGGTTGATGATGATGATGATGGGAATTAGAAGTGGGGGTGGAGGAGAAGGTGAGAAGAGAAGGAAGTAGGGATGGAAGAGAAATCACTCCCATGCTTGATGCCGTCGATTTCACCAATAAAATTTTAAGTTCACTAGGTGTAATTCAAGATTATTTTCTCTAAATCAACACTGCACTGCACTATATATTGTCAATGTTAAATCAACACTGCACTGCACTATATATTGTCAATGTTAAATATATTTCAGAATGACCAATAATTGTACTGTAAAAACGTAAAAATACTCTGTGTTCAAGAGACTCACAAGCAAGATGTTTCCTTCACTGAACAGAGACACAAACTGATGCCTTGGTGGGTGAGTGAAGTGGCTGATGGGAGCACCAAAACTAGTTCCCTGTACTGCAATTGTGTTAAATAAGTGTTAAAATGACTAATAATTGTAATATAAAACTTGGAAAAATATTAAATAACACAACCTTCTTGATATTTACTCCAATAGAAACGAATATAAGCCCTAAAACCGATTACTGTATTGGCGGACTAATTTTCCAGCTGGTGAGCAAGCCAAAACATGTTGACATGTTTTCGTAAGAATTTCGTAAACCGAATCATGTTTTCGTAAGAATTTCGTAAACCGAATTGTAGATTCTTATGGAAGGTAATTCGTTAACCGAGGGACCACTGTATGGAGTAAAGAGGAGAGTGGTGGTGGAGTGAGGAGGGGGAAGAGACCCTTGGGGGGAGAAACTGATTGCTCACCCCCTAAAAAGGTTAGTCTCCCACTCCCCACCCCTGCTACTCAGGTAGGAGAGGCCAAAATTTAGGTCGAAACTGGAAAAAATTACCCATAGAAACAATTTTGGTGTCATGTGGTGCAGAAATATGTCCTGAATCACATATTTAAAATCCCCATCAATTCCCTTTGTGGATTTTTTTTACAAGGATTTAAATAAGAACATTAAGTTTTTCATATAATATCTCAGACTATAGGAGAATATAATTTGCATTGCTGAAATCCTTGCAAGACAGAGATTACTTTGAATATAAACGTCATATATTTTGCTCAAGAGATAAAAATTGTAGTACAGTTAACCCTCACTTTACGCGGTCCCGCATTCCGCGTTTCCACGTTAACGCGGTGCCTTGCCAGAACCTCACGTGCTCAAATTACGCAGTACGCGAACCCCATTACGCGGAGAGTGTCCGGCGCGACGCTATTTTTAGATTCGCCCCACCCGCCACCCGCCCGCCCGCCTGCCTGCCTGTGCTCCTCGCCTCCTCCCTCCGCTTGGGCAAGCGGCGCGGTAAGGTTGCGCAGAGTGTGTCTTTGTTGCGTTAT